>NC_048221.1:62600719-62653167 GCF_002007445.2 Ailuropoda melanoleuca | reverse complement strand
TTTTTTTTTTTACAGATCAAAGAAGCAACAATTTTGGCAAACTAACGCCCTCATTAAAACGGAGTTAGAATAGGGGTATACACATCATCAAAAGAAATTTTCACTTAAGAGTCAAAGTAGACCACGGAGTGAAGCCAAGCCCTTCTTTTCTTGAATCGGAGAAGCACGCATGCCAAGCAACAGGAAATCTTGAAATGTGGAAAATCATAAGGGTCTTCATAGCCTGTTTTTTGGAATTCTGTGTAAGGACAGCCGCTTCAAAATGTGAGACCCAAAACCAAAAAAGGATTTAATATTTTCACTGGGACTTAGATCAAACTGACAGATATCTAACCTCTACTTTCAAGCACAAATGGGTAATTTAAAAATAAAATTTCATGAGTCTATTTGCATATGCTAGCTTGCCCATCCTGTTTTGTGGGAAGCTTTATGTATTCTCAGGACTCAAAGAGCAACAAAGAGGATAGAGAATATTTATCAGATCCCGTCTGTCCCCTGGGTCCTGCCTCTCAGCCTTGATTCCCAACCCTTCAGTAATACCCAAGTGTGATTATTTATGGGACATTCTTTTGCTGTTTACTTCTCTGGGAAATCAAGGCTGCTGGCCGGTAAATTTCAAAATGCTAGTTTACGGCCCAACAGGAAGCTGAGGCAAAGGATCTCTATTGTACTCTCAAGGCTCACAGAGTCCCTGAAATGTGCTTGGGCCAGCTTAGTTTTACAATGTTAAGAAATAGTTCTTTCTTCTTCAACTGGCACATAAGTTACTCTAACTTACAAGACGCCAATGAACGAGCCTGGGGAAAGAACCAAGAGCTGACCATGGTCAAGCTGCTTTTGAACAATTTTGTATAGCAAGACTTTGACGTGAGTACAATTCTTACCATCCATTAGTTACTAAGAGAGATGGAAATTTTGTAACCTAGTACCATCTACTTTTAAAACTTATCTCAGGGGATGCCTGGGTAGCTCAGTGGGTTAAGCATCTCCCTTTAGCTCAGGTCATGATTCCAGCGTCGTGGGATCGAGTCCCACATTAGGCTCCTTGCTCAGCAAAGAGCCTGCTTCTCCCTCTGCCTACTGCTCTCCCTGTTCCTGCACACACTCTCTCTCTGGCAAATAAATACAATAATGTAAATTTTTAAAAAGCCTAACTCACGGCTGATTTAGCCTGAAATTCTACTCCTAATCATATGCCTTTATCTCTGTAATTAGCAGAATACCTTTTTTTTTGGCTTTGGTATTTATCCACAAGTATCATATCAGTAACTAAGCCATGATCACTAAAAGCATGATTCCTCAGGATTACATGATCAATCATTCTCAAGACTAACTCACATACTGCCCAACTCCACACACTGTCCCCAGTCCTCTAGATAGTTCCCATAATGAAATATCAAGTATCCAAATCCAGAAATTTTTTTGAATTTCCTCATAGAAAAAAATTTCAAATAAAGTTCCTACACCATTTATTTGTGAATCTTCTATTATATATTAAGTACATTTATGATTGCTAGATGCGACCTGAGAAACCAGATCCTTCACAGTAGCTGACATAACACATTTAATAACCTGAGTACTTCCGTGGCAAGCACAAGCTGAGCGCTATTTTTAGAGTCGTTTAATATTTAGGTACCATTCTCAAGCACGAACTCATGGTTCTAGCGATCCCCCTAAAACAGCCGACTGCCTCCTATCCGTCTCACCTGGAACTTGAAAGTTTCCTTTCTCTATCCGGGCAATTTCATGAAGGATCCATCATCCTAATGTTTGGTACTATGTTACTCCTTTTACCCAACTGCTGTATAAACATCATCCCATTAACTCTTACAAATGCCCTTTTCCAGAAACTCGAACACTAGGCGACGTGTGATGAAGGATTATCATAAATAATCAACATAAAATACCTTCTTGTCATAATAAGTGGGAAAGGACATTTTGCAGTGCAGGACTCCTGATTTTTCTTGTTTACTCATGTACTCACTAATTTGCAGAATTCTATAATCCACAATGGGTCCCCCTGTCATTAGTGCTAATTAGTGGGATTCTACTGTACTAATAAATCAACCTTACCCAAGCACCGTGCGTGGAGATGGGGGTTATCATATATCCCTGCTTATGAATTTTTAAAGATTAGGTAGTGTTCGCCACTTGCAGTCCAAATTTTCAGTGATAGTTTGACGTGGGTCCCATTCCATAGCTGGATCTTTATGGAGAGCCCATAAACTCTTTTAATGATTGTGTAATTGTAGTAAGTGTCACACACTGGGTGCAAGGAAGGAAGGTACTAAGAGCAGGAAGGGACCACTGGTCTCCCATCGTCCAGTGCATAAAGGTAGAAGTTCAGTGCTAAAGGAACTTGCTCAAAGTCCAATGGGAACTCAAAACAGCCACTCATACCAAAAGTGTGAGCACACAACCCCGCTAAAGAGTTATTTTTCATGTGCCCTAAAATCCCCGTGATCGTCCACCAGGCATCTCCTTCTCCCAGTCTCCTAAACCGTACCTTCACTGGTCCCCATTCTGCTGACCTTGTGCTCTCCCTGCCCCGTTTTTGCTTAGCTGTGAACTATTTACTTCCTGTTCATGTCACATTGTGTGTGTGTGTGTGTGTGTGTGTGTGTGTGTGTGTGTGTGTGTGGTGTGTGTGTGTGAGTTCCAATGAGAACATTCAGTCGATTGAATTAGACTTCATGGTTGGTGTGCACCTCCGTTCTTCTAAGGCATTTATCTGACCTTGGGATCCATTTATTGAACAGTATACTTTTCTTTGAACCTCACATCATCGTTTAATTACAATAGACAAAAATGGTTTTCTTGGCCAGTCTGCACGATGGAAGGTCATATGGTCACTGACCCACATCTATACAGCTGTTTCTCAGCTCTCTGCAAGGCCTCGCTCTCCGGTTGGTCACAGCCAATCCGCACAAGTCCTCTTTGACTGCGTGGCTATTTTACAATAAGTAACATTCAAAGGTAGCTGTGCAAGACCTGGAATTTCTTGCCTCTTTCCAAGGAGATAGGTGTCACAGAGAAGTTTCTAGAACACATCAGCCAGTGTCACAGAGACAGGCGAGAGGTCGGTGGGTCTTCCTCTGCAGAGAATCTCTCCAAAAAGAGCAGATGGTTTTTCCTTTGAAATGGGATGGGGGATTTTCTAGGTGATCTTCCAAGGTGCTTTTAAGTCCCCATGACTCTTTGATTCCCTCCGCAGTTGCTCTGAATTGTAATTCTCCCAAATTTTTGTGATCTTGTAACTGAATGTACATTTATATGCACAAATGAATATTCAATGTAGCTATGCACAGTACATTGAAAAAAGTTGAGGATAATTTTAGTATCCCCATACTATACAAAGGGTATTCAGAAGCTTACTAATAAATACATTGGCATCCTTCACTACCCTGTAATCCAAGATGGAGAAACTGTCTGGTTTTTGTTAAGGCTGGATGAATTAAAAAAGATTGCAAGATTGCGTTTGGGCACGTATCCTGAAGTTTGGCTGCTTATTCAAATCTTGTGCAAATTTCCATAGACTGCGGAATTGGTCTGAAGCAAGAGGTTAGCCTGTAAATATTATGGACTTTGACATGTCTTTTCATCTGCTGTTTTTTCTATCAGATTATAAAATAAATTTGAGGTGGTTCAGTTAAGTGAGAAAGTATTGAGAGACACACCCCAAAGCCAAGGAGGAGGAAAGAATGATACAAATATGGGTTATACTGGGTTTCAAATGAAGCATGTCATAGTGGATATGCTAAATATCATATTTTACCATGGGGGAAATATAATACGTGTTTCCAACCGTGTAGAGTTGAGGAAGCCTAGACTGCATTTGCAGAAGGAAGTTTTTGATTTGAGGGAGATTTTGACTCGTTTTAAGTTCTGATCTGAAACTTCTAAAATGTGATATCTATTGGAAATCAGGATTGCGTGTGTGCGTCTGTGTGCACAGGAGTGTGGGGTTCAGGACCGTGGGTTTCCGCATATCAATATTCTACTTTATGACGCATATTGGAATCAACTGGAAATGGTTAGGAGACTATACGAAAAGGAGAGATTCCTTTGGTGTACTAGCAGTACCATGTTAAAAGCTGTTCTGCTAGATGGATGTGGGTATAGACTTAGCCCTTATTTACAGAAATAACGGCCAAGACTTTGTTTTGGCAATAGAGCTGTAATATGCCAAACATTTCTCCATCACTGTGTTTGGCTTTCGTAGAGTTTCATAAAGTGATAATCGTATCATTAGGTATCAGTTATAAGTTGTGCCATTATAAACAACGTGATACAGAGAAATTCATTTTCTAAAAATGAATACAGAGGTAAAGTAAACCGTCACGGTGAATGATCAGCCCTGAATTTTCCCAGGTCTCATGTAAATTCCAAAAATTAGTACTGACTTCACCTGCTTCATGAACAACAGCAAAAAAGCGCAGACAGCTGGTTGTAGAGATGCGGGACATAATTACAATTAGTAATTGCTATGTTGTTTCTAGACAGGAAGTTCAGGCGGAAGATCTTAGGATGCTGTAAGTGTTTTGCCACGAAATTCTTTTCATCGTTTCAAGTTGTGAAAAGAGTCATCGATGGAGTGCCTCATGAAAACCAAAACTGTTCACTGCCTTGCTGAGGAAGACATCGCCCCTCCCAATTTCCCGTAGAAGGGCGCAAAGCGAAAGCACTGCAGATCGAAAACGTGTGTACGAATGTGCACAGGAGCCCGAATTCCTAAAATCTGAATATTTTGAGTTGCCTAAGAGGGCTCATCATTTGCAACTATTATATGGAACGTACGGCTTACGACCTGCGAGCTGACCCCGGTTGTTACTGTGCAGAAATATTACAAGTGAATCCTTAACGGGTCATCTCTATCACTGTACTACTTCCGGTACATACTGTTCGCCCATCAGCATGTGTTCCGACGGAGGGCACTATGTTCCAGCAAGTTGAACTGGGGCGGTGGTCCTCCACCAGGATCGGTGTTGCCCCCATGGGGCGCTTGGCACTGTCTGAAGACGTTTTTGTTGTTCATGACTGGGGAGCAGGACGGCAGACGCAGGGATCCTAGCGCGTGGAAGGCAGGGGTCCTGCTAACCACCCTGCAATGCCCAGAACAGCTCCTGCAACAAAGAGTTATCCCGCCAAGAAAGTCGGCGGAGCCAAATCTGAGAAACCCTGAACTGGGACAGTTGCCAGTTTCTGGTAATATATGGAAGTGTCAGTCGTCTTAAAGTCTATCACCTGGACGCTCAAAGATAATGTTCCAACTGTCTCGCCAGTGCGAGACCCTCATGGGTAACTGATGGCTCCGTACAGTAGGGTGCAGCTGGATGGAAATTTGCCTGCAGCAGAAATCCCTTTTGTCTCTCCCTATTTATCATCATCATCATTACTTTTTTACTTTGGTTAGCAGATGTTTCTTTAGTGCTCTGACATCCTTTTTAATTTGCACATTTATTAATTCGGCTGGCGGAGAGCAGAGCACTTTACCTGCTGCATCCTCCTTGTACCTTGGGGCTGGTGGTGTCACATATAAAGAGGTACCCAGCCCACCATCCGGCTCTGGGAAGCATTTTTAACTATAGCATCTTTAAGGGGGATCATAGGGTGACCAGGGCAATTTTGGCTTTTCTCCTATCTCACACTCCAAATGAAAGGGACTGATTGCCCCCAAGTCCATTTATTTGTCCACTCTAAGGGGAATTGCTTGGATTCTAACATGTACCCTCACAACATCCCATTTATAGCTGTGACAAAGAAGTAAGCAATTAATCAGACATCCCTGCTAACAATACTGACCTGCCAGCATTCAAATGCTTTAATTAAAATCACAGCACAATATATGCCAGGGGTAACAGCCTAGCAATGTCTCCACAAGGCAGCAAGCGACTCTCCTTACCAGCCCTGAAGCAAACACATATTCCGGGCACCCCTGAGAAGGAAGGAAGGTCTCCAGGGACGGTTTGTGCATGCGGCTGCTCACGCACGAAAGCAGATTACGCCCAGATCACGTTCATTCAGGTGCTTCAGCACGGAAAGATGCCCCCAAATGAGAGGTTTTTCTTGCTTCTTTTCCCTTTTCTTTCTTTCTTTCTTTCTTTCTTTCTTTCTTTCTTTCTTTCTTTCTTTCTTCTTTCTTTCTTTCTTTCCTCCTTTCTTTCTTTTCTTTCTTTTTTTTCTTTTTCTTTTCTTTCTCCCTCTCTCTCTCCCTGCCCTCCCACCTTCCTTCCCTCCTTCTCTCCATGTCTGTCTCTCTCTCTCTCTTTTTTGGGGTGGCGGTGTGCTTACACAGATGGGGAAGAGTCCTATTACACACAGCAATGTCAGGCTAAATTCCCCTCTGCCACGTCAAAAATAAAATGTCAATGCAACTTCGAGATTTAAAAATTTTAATTATCAGTAAGCACAGGAAAAGATTTTTTTCTTCCAATGTTAACTCACCCTTGTGACAGGTTTTAGCCTCTTGATGTTCATGCCTGCTCCCCAAATGTTCTGCCTTTCTTGTACACAGTAAAACCAAGATTTTAAGATCATAAGGATACAGTGCTTTTAGAGGTAGATGATTTTGGAAGAATTTGGAAAGATGGCCATCTACTTATTTTTTTATTATTATTATACGTACGCTTATTTTTTCCCAAGATGGTGTATAATTTCATTGAAATACATCAGCAGTCTTTGAAGTATACACAAAACCCATTATTCTCTTCTGGAGTTACACCACTTCCACATTTAATAATTGCCTTCATTGCTTATATTTTAACCGTTAATGTGAACACATTAACAGGTAATATATAACATGGGTTAATTACTTTTCAACCTGAGCCAAGCTAGCTTAAAATGCCTCTAACTCCTCACGTCCTGTGTCCCTGTCTTACCCTTTGAGTCAAGCATTATTTTCCATTTGGCTCCTAGGGAACATTCTCTGACCCCTCCCTCATGCAAAGTATTTTTAAAGAGTTGGTCCTGTTTGTCAGTGTTCCACCGGAGCGGCCATCCAGGGCTGTCAGTATTGCTCTGCCTGTCACCCCGTCCGTCTCGTCGATGTTCAAACTCCCCGTGCCTTTTTCTCTGGATCCAAATCCTTTACATCTTTATTTGTGTTTCTCCCCCAACCTGCCTTCAACACTTGTGACCTCTGTGGATTTGACTATAAAGTGCTTTCAGAGCTTATCTTTCTTTCCACATGTGGCTCATAAACGTTTGGGGCATCTGTGGGAAGTCGCCTGCCTCCCTCGGTGCCTCAGGAGGGCCCTTTGTGTTCCCCTTCCCCAGCTGCCTTCCCCAGGCTCAGGGCTGGGTCCCCCATTACTTCCGGAAGTGAGCCTGCCTCTCACTTTGTTTATCCACGCTCCCCTCAGGACACTGCATATGGTGAGCTTCCTTCTCCACTCAGCAGCCCATTACACCCTCTCTTGTTCATATCCTGCCCCTTTCAAGTGTGTATCCTTTTTCCTTTGAAGGACACTGATACTTCCCACAATGGTTTTCAAGTTGAAATATGAAACTTAAAACTTTCCTTCGTTTTCCTCCTCCTGCTCTGTACTTCCCTTCTGTGTTTATTTAAATAATATCTCTCCCTCTCTCTCTTTCTCTTTCTCTCTCTCTCCCTCTCACACACACACAATTCCTGAGGCGAGCTCAAGTTCAGAGAGAATGACAATTGTCTTTTCATTCCATCTGCCTAATTATCAGGTAAGACAATGAGCAAGCTCAACAGAGAGGACACGGATCCACTTGGCAGTAGCCAAATACAATGTCATTATTTTAAAAGAAATTCAAAATATCATGAAGACTGTTTGACACAGAGAAATCATTTCTTTAGCCAAATTTAATTTTTCCCCCATCTTCTTCATTATTTTCTCCTAATCCTCTTCGGCCTCATCTGTTTCCTAAAATATTACCTGGAAAGTAGATGCATTAGTCATGATTCTCCAGAGAAACGGAACCAACAGGATATATATGGGAAGAAGGAGAGATTTTAAGGGATTGGCTCATGAGATTGTGGAGGCTGGCAGCCTGGAGACCCAGAAGAGCTATAGTTCAAATCCAAAGAAAATTCACTGGCAGGGTTCCTTCTTGTTCAGAGGAAGTCAGACTTAGTTCTATTAAGGCCTTCCACTGATTTGGTGAGGCCCACCCACTATAATGTAGCGTAATGTGCTTTTCTCAAAGTTTACTGATTTCAAAGTTAATCTTATCTATTAAAAAAAACACATTCATAGAGACATCCAGAATAATGTTTGGTCAAATATCTGGACACGATGGCCCGGCCATGTGAACACACAAAATTAACCATAGGGATTCACACATCATGTTCTATGGAGCACCAGTTCCTTGAATTAAACACTGGACTGAACTGATTTCTCTCCCAGGTATTTCCTTTCATTATTAAAAGGGGGGGGGAAATGAGTGTCAATACGATGACCACCTCCTGGATTTCGGATGCTTGCTCAGTCTTCATTATCTCATTTAATTCTTATAACAATATCATACTATAGATATCATTATCAGAATCCCTGATATGACAAACATCTTACAGAAAATAACATGCTAGAACTATTACTGTTTTTCAACCTCACACTTTATGAAAATAAAAGTTTCAAAACCATCAGAACCATCATTATACAAGCCACTTTGGAATCATCTAAATCAGTATGGCTTTGCTGGTCACCTGTGTTTACTCTGATTTGTTTGAGATATGGAATTTTTAACCCATTATCTCAAGCCACAGAATAGTAGAACAGTTGTTTCTCTATCCCATGGAAGTAACTTTACCTTAGATTTTATGAAGTATGATTCGAAAGTTCATAAGCTTATAAAATAATAATAGAAAGTCCTTGGCTTACCTCTATAAACATCAAAACCAGAACTAATTGAAATGGTTTCAGGCTCTAAAGTTTTCCCCAAGTGGTACTTTGTTGAAAAAGAAAAAAAAAAAAGGTGATTGACAAATCACCCAGTAGAAAAAGAAAGGTTAGCAAAGAGTCAAATAGAAGGCAACTGACTTTTTTTTTTTTTCAAGTGATAATTTGGTGTTGATATGGAAGAAAGAAGGATTTTGCCTTATTTTCCCGCACACATGGTAACAGATTTGATCAAAGTCACACAGCAGTTTAGCTGATACTGGGTCAACACACCCTTTAGCCTCGAGGGTCACCAGAGGTAAAGCAATGCCCAGAGTTTTCTGGCCAGGAGCAGAAAGGGCCGGAAAGAAAACAAGAGAATCTGATGGGGAGGAAGAGGGCAAGAGGAGAAATAGTGCAAATTCCCCTGATGTTGAGGAGAGTAGGAAACAAACTCCAAGGTCAAGGGCATCTCTGCCATGTTAAATTCTCAAAAACAGAGTTCCAAAAACTAAGGCTGGAAGTCAAATCCAGCTCACTGCTTGTTTTGTTCAATAAAGTTTTATTGGAACACAGCCATGCCCGTTCACTCGTGTATTGTCTATGGCTGTCTTCCCTACAAATACGTAGTTGACTAGTTACGACAGGGACCATATGTGGCTTTTGACACGAAGGTCTTCCAGCCCCTGGTTAGTGCCAAGCCAGAGCACTAAGGGAGCCCATCTTCATGGACAGGTTCCACATCCTATGCCAGGACATCCCATGTACATTCTGTAGTAATTTATTTTTAGCATTCTATTGACTTCTGTGGAGCAATACTTGCTTCTCCTGTTCTTAACCAGATGACTACTAAGAAAATTATCTTTAAATTGCTCTGTTACCCTCAGATTAGATAGATAGATAGATAGATGATAGATAGATACATAGATAGATAGATAGATANGACAGCCAGCGAGAGAGGGAACACAAGCAGGGGGAGTGGGAGAGGAAGAAGCAGGCTCATAGCAGAGGAGCCTGATGTGGGGCTCGATCCCATAACGCCGGGATCACGCCCTGAGCCGAAGGCAAATGCTTAACCGCTGTGCCACCCAGGCGCCCCAAGAAAATTATCTTTAAATTGCTCTGTTACCCTCAGATTAGATAGATAGATAGATAGATGATAGATAGATACATAGATAGATAGATAGATAGATAGATAGATAGATAGATAGATAGATAAAAGATGGGGAGATGGGGGCTCCTGGGTGGCTCAGTCGTTCAGCGTCTGCTTTCTGCTCAGGTCATGATCCCAGGGCCCTAGGATTGAGGCCCACATCAGGCTCCCTGCTCGGTGGGGAGTCTGCTTCTCCCTCCCCCTTTCCCTCCACCTCTCCCTGCTGTTCATACTCTCTCTCAAACAAATAAATAAAATCTTTAAAAAAATAAATAAAAACATGATTTTTACCAGGATTCAAACAGGAGATTTGACGCACAGAAGACTTTTTTTTTAAAGGAAAGACATTATAATGTTCTGAAGAACATGGAAGACAACATAACACCCCGGTTAGAGGCAGTCAGTCTTAGCGTGACAGAGCCACTGCCCAGGTGTGACCCCTGAGACAAGTTGCATGTGCTTTGAGACCGCTTCCTGATGTGCACAATGGGGCTAATGATATCCCATCTTCCTGTGTTTTTTATGAGGATTAAAATGCCTGGCACAAAATAGGTGTGTAACAAACCACATCAAAACGGAGTGGTTAAAACACAATTTATAATTTCTCACAATTGCGTGGTTTTCTGGGTACTTTGACTGGATTCACCTGCGTTGGCATGGACCTCCTCTGTCAACTGCAGCAGGCAGAGGGTTGGATCAACCAGAGAGCTGGGTCTTTCTCTAGGCTGGCCCATCCTGGCCTTCGCCATGTGGCTGCTTCAGGCCAGCCTCTGGGCCAGCGTCACCAAGTTTCTGCTTGCTCCACCTTGGCTGATGTCCTGGAGGCCCAAACAAGCCACATGGCCAAGCGCTGAGGCAATGTGGAAGCAACTTCACCCCTGCCTCCTGATGGGAAGAGAGGCCCGGCCATTTTCACGTCACCATTGTTGCTCAGGACGATGCTTAGTGAGACGGTGTTGTGTTTCCCCACCTATGTTAGTTCTTGTTTCCGCTACACCTCAGTCACTTTTTGGGTGCAGGAATGTTCTAATGTGCTAGCTTTATGTCACGGCCTGTGCTCCACCCTGTGAATAGTATGACTACTGGGCCGTGACTATCCTCATCTTTCAGACTGTAGGAAAGCTCCTGAACTTGCCCATTATGGAGGCTCAGAACGGGTGGAGAAGGATGTCAAACCCAGCAGCCTTGCTCCAGCGTCCATCCCATCCCCACTGCAGCCCCTGCAGCTAGTTTTGTCCAACGGGGTCAGCGTGAGTTTGGCAGAGCCCCTTTGCCTGGGAACATGTGGCCATGCAATGGCGCTGGCGGCAAGCCCTAGAATCCAGCATGGCAGTAGTGTGCCAGCCCACAGGGAGGTCAGTATAAAACTAGGCCCCTTTCCCACCTCTGCCTGTCGGGACCACACCTGGGCCATTCAACAGCCTGGAACTTTCTTTTTTTCTTATTTTATTTATTTATTTATTTGTCCAGCACTCCCAGAATGCCAAAGTGCTCAAAGCAGGGGCTAATGAGTATGAGCTCAACTAGAAATTAACTCCAATCTAGTTCCCTCTCAGAGAACGAGACCTCCAAGCCCAATCCCAGTTAGCACTAGTCTCTCTTTGCTCTGGACTTTTCCAGTTTGGGAGGGTCAGGAAAGCCTTGGGAAGTCTCCCTGGGGAACGCCTGGGTCCCGGGCTAGTCAGGATGACTGGTCACCATGCTTCCTGGACTAGCCTGCTCTTGGCTTAGGAGTCTCAGAATGCATTCCCTGACTGAGCAGCTGATGGGATGAGAAAAGGCCCACTTGATTGCTTTTGTCCACTCCATCTTCAGAACCTACTATAGAGTTTGGCATCACATTGGAGCTCAAAAAAAATACCTGTTGAATAAGTGAGAATGTGAATGTATGAATAAGTGATTCCAGCACAAAGGAGGTGTCCCTTGCTTCCTACTACCCAAGAGTATGGGTGACACCATGGAAACCCAGGAACAGGTGACACAGCGTTTGCCCCAGAATGTGAACCAAAGAACCTTTACATCCTTCTGGTTCCTTCTAAAACAAAGAGGAGTGGACAAAGTGACTGGTTAAATCAACTCAGTCAAGTTTCACTCAAACAAAGTTTCCTAGAATCATATAAAGTCCTCTTGAACTTCCATTTGGTGGAATTCTGAGCCAACAAGTTTATGAACCAAGAAAAATCATGTTTTGTACAATGGAACCACCTTAACTTAAACTTTATGGATTTTTACACTTCAGGGAAGATGCTTCATAAGTGAACAGCTATTTTAGTGAATAGCTATTAAAGTTGTGAATAAGTCAAAGAGATTCTTAGCTAGAGGTGAAGGGATATGGGTGGAACGTTTGTGCTCCTCAAATTCATATATGGAAGCTCTAATCCCCGATATAATGGTATTAGGAGGCAGGGATTTGGAGGTGATTAGGTCACCAGGATGGAGCCCTCGTAAGTGGAATTAGTGTCATTAACACATTAGTGGAGAGACACCAGAGAATCATCTCGTCTCCCTTATTTGAGGAGACAGCAAGAAGGTGGCTGTCTGCAAACCAAGAAGAGGGCTCTCACGAGCAACTAAATAGTCTGACCTTGACCTTGGACTTCTTAGCCACCAGAACTGTCTATGGTACTCTGTTATGGCAGCCTGAGCTGCCTGAGACAGAGAGTATAGTCCAGTGGTTAAAGGCAAGCATATTGAAGTATAGAACAGTATAGAGCAGGGGCGCCTGGGTAGCACAGTCGTTAAGCGTCTGCCTTCAGCTCAGGGCGTGATCCTGGCGTTCTGGGATCGAGCCCCGTATCATGCTCCTCTGATGGGAGCCTGCTTCTTCCTCTCCCACTCCCCCTGCTTGTGTTCCCTCCCTCGCTGGCTGTCTGTCTCTCTGTCAAATAAATAAATAAAATCTTTAAAAAAAAAAAAAAAGAATAGTATAGAGCAAATTTGTATTTGAATTCTGGCCTTGCCATGTTCTGGCTACGGCACCCTGAGTATAGCATCTGACTTCTCTAAGCCTTGTTTGCTCACATACAAACCAACTTGGCGCTTCCTGTCCTTTGGACCTGTAGTGACAATTCAACATGAAGCCATGTCCCAGTTAGCCTGAGATTTCTGGGTTTGCATGGAACACCCACTTAATACAGGAAGTAGTCAGTCCCGGGCCTGACACAGTGAGGGCTTCGTTAAGCACGATGGCTTAACATAGAAATTTTCCCAAACTTTGCATGAGCTTTTAAACATGTATCCATTTCAAAGCTATTTTTGGCATAGTGAAAAATATGATATTAAAGAAAAGTTCAAGATGGTACAATGTTGCTGTGTCATATGGGCACCAGAACCTAAAAAATAAAATGGCATTTTGGAAAAATGAAAACAGCAGTAATGCTACCTCCGTTGGTATGGGAAGAATATGCTATTAATGCTCACGTCGGGCTACCTATATGCCAGGAGCTGTTTAATGTGTTTTACATTTATTCACTTCTCCACGTCCTCACACAACTCTCTGAGGCAGGCACTTCAACTGTCATCCCCATTTTATGGATGGGGAAACTGAGGCACATAGGTCTCCCAGGAAGTAAGCAGCAAAGCTGGGATTAGAAGAGCCAGTCTGGCTCCAGAGTCTGTGCTCTTGACCCTGTGAAGACATTCAGCATGTAAATCTTACCGTATTGGTTGTCATGTTTATTGTCAGTCCGGGAAGCCAGATAAAACAGGAGACTTTTCTATGAAAGAAAAGAGCTTTCCTGGCACTCAGACTATGTGACACCATTTTGGCCTCTTGTGGTCTTTTTTTTAATTTTTTTATTCTTTTTTCACTTCATTCCAAACACTCAACTGTGTTCCAAGATAGCTGAGGTTCTGGATAGATGGTCTGATTGGCTGGAAAAAATGAGTGACTTTCCCTCTTAAAAATCAACGTATTTTGGGGTCCCTTGGTGCCTCAGTTAGTTAAGCATCCAACTCTTGGCTTCGGTCCAGGTCATGATCTCAGGGTTGTGAGATTGAGCCCCATGTGGGCTCTGTGCTCAGCACGGAGTCTGCTTGTCCCTCTCCCTCTGCATGCATTCTCTCTCTCTCTCTCCCTCTCTCAAATAAATAAATAAATAAAATCTTTTTTTTTAATCAACATATTTTATCCACAGGAGGTTTAGAATATCTTACCTCTCTATAAAGCTGATCATTTTTCTCAAAACTACCTTTTTTCCCCAATCACACCTAGAGAAGACATGAGCTCCACTCTAAGATAATAGGAATGGCTCCGATTCTACTCTCATTAATATAATGATTCCATAACACAATGACAGATAAAAGAACTTTCTTTTTATTCTACTCAAGGCTGGTTTTACATAAAAATAGACCATAACTCAGAGTCTGTAATGTCTATGGAAAGGTTACACTCGTTACCATCCAAATAGGCTGAGCTAATAAAAATTATATTTGTTACAATCCAAATAGATTAACCGGCCTTAAGGGCTTAGCTATGTATTACACTTTTCAATTTTCTTATAATTAAATTAACATAAAATAGTCTTCACAAATAAATGGCTGTTACAGAAATAGTTAAGCTCTGTTTAACAAAAATAGCCATTCTATTTATACGTGCAGCCACTCAGTAGATAGGGGAAGTGGAGAGAGCCACTTCTCCATAGAGTGGACTCATGACTGAGAGAGGAGCAGAAAGATCCCCTCTCGTTTGTCCTGCTGAGACCAGGGTGGCCCCAGGTGGTGGCCCAGTACAAAGTCAGAACCAATGTCACTGGCACACTCTCCTGTTCTCGCTGGGTGCTCCCGACCATCAGCCAGTGGGCACAACGGTAGGATCCAGTCCTGAACCTGGGTTTCCTACTGCTCTTAAAGCTGCCATTTTCTTGGCTTACCTTCCCCTTTCTTCTCCAGAAGCCTGACCTCTATATACCGGCTTCAGGCTAGAAATTCCATCTGAATATTGCTTCCGTTTGTAAGATCCATCATTCTGAACTTTTATGTTTTCGTTCAGGTGCCATTTTATGACTCTACCCCCGAAGTGCTCACATCATTGAATAAACAATGATATTTTAAGCCTCTCAGCTAGAAAAGTCTTGGACAAAGGAATTGATGCCCCTAACTGACTAAGATTCTTAAGTGTTAGGGTCCTCACCAAGCTCATTAATTTCAGATCAGCTTTTTGTTTTACTCCATAAATGTCCTCAGACATGATAAAGAAGTGGAACAAGTTATGGACGTGCTGCCCTTTGAAACAATCAGAAGCTTAAGTTTTCTCAGTTCTAAATGTCAAGAGGGAGACAACACAAGGAAAAGAGATGGCAGGCCTTTTAACACTGGCTGTGAGCTTAGATGCCAGGGCTGGCTGCTATGCTAAACACCTTTTCGTGCTCTATCTTCTTTAATCCACACACCTTCCTGAGTATCAGGGGAAACATCCCAATTTAGAAATGGGGAAATAGAGGTTGCAGAACTCATATAAGTCAGAGCAAGATCCATCAATCCAGAAATAGGAAGAAGTCTTGACAATAATGAGATGGGAGGTAGGGGTCTGCAAAAGTTGTGAACTAGAGTATTACCGAAAGGTGGAAGCCGAATGGTCACTCATTAGTTGAACACTCAAATTCGCGTTCAAGCATTTTGGCGGGACTCTGAACTTGACAAGATGCTCAGTAGCCATGAATCTTGAGTGCGGTACACAAACTCTCACACCAGCAGCACCCCGCCCCCCTGCTTGTATGATTGTGATTATCTCCTTGAAAATAAATAGAACTTAGAAAGTATCTTGAGCAGATGACGCAGGCTCTTTGAATCTCTGTGTGCCCCCTGCTGCTGCCCACCTTTGGGGTGACTTAATCCTCATTAGCACCTCCATAAAAGGTTGAGCAAGAAAAATAGAGATGAGGCTCAAATGAGTCCATTTTGCCGCACATCAGCAGCTTTTGTCGAAGGTTTGATGAAGAAAGAGGTCAAAAGTAATGGTGCAATAAGAAAAATAAATTATCTGTGGAGCTCATCTATTTATGGCTCCCCATCCCCATCATCATGGATGAGCAAGACCTGACCATACACTTAAGAAGATTAAAAACACTTTAATTCAAAGTGCTCCAAGCAAGGTGAGTAGGTGAGAAACAGAGTAATTTGCATTTTACAGCTCTCCCCTACCTTTAGCGTGCGTAGAGGGACGGCATGGCATTCAGCCTCGTCTCCCGAGTGCCTTGCGCGTAGTAGCTGCTCAACAAATGTTACGTGGAGAGCACCGCTCCTTTGTCCTATTCTATACGCTCAAAGTTGGCTGCACGTGGCAGAAACTTGGGGGGCTTTAAGAAATACTGATGCCTCGGTCCTGATAGGGTTCAGGAAACAGCACCCCAAAATATGGCACCTTGGCATGTGAGACATTTCTCCACAACTGTTCACTCTTTACCAAATCTACCATAACAATACTCAGGTTGAACAGTTTCTTCGTGTCTTCATTTCCTTATAAAGCCTACCGCATCACGCAAAACTTATATTAAATAAATGGGTATGCTTTCTCCCATCAACCTGTTTCCGTCAGTTTAAGTTTCAGACCCAACCAGGAACCCTAAGAGAGTTCCTCCTACAGTCCATCACCGACAAATTCTGAATTAATCTGCATCAGGTTGGTCCTGGGCACGGGGATCTTTCAAAGGATCCCCAGGAGACCCTAACATGCGGCAAAGTTCGAGAACAAGAATCATCTCTGTGCCTAGAAGGCAGCTGTGACAGGAGCTGAGCAGGGAAAATACAAGGCTACATGCCTTATAACCTCACCCAGTCAGGAGATGAGGGACAGGGAAAAGGACCCAACTGACAAGGTGGCTAACAAGTGGGTGAGAAGAAGAAAGGAGAGGAGAGGAGAGGAGAGGAGAGGAGAGGAGAGGAGGAGGAGGAGGAAGAGGAAGAGGAAGAGGGAAAGGGAAAGAGGGAAGGGAGAAGAGGGAGAAAGGAAGGAAGGAGGAAAAGCCTGGAACACTGAAGCAAGAAGTGAGTGGGATGTAAGTTGGTTCGGAGACTGACTGCCCAGTTTCAAGCTGTTTCTGATAGACAGCAATACAGAGAACACATACGTCTTCCGTTTGTGTTTCCTAAATGACAAGGTCAGAGGCCCCGCACTGGAGAACTGGAGTGGCTTAGCAGCAAACGTATGCCTTTGGAGACCAAGTGGGCCTCAATTCCAGCTCTGCTCAGAGCCCACTGACTCAACGGTACACTGGGGGACTAAGGTCCGCCTCTCAGTTGTGGTGAAGTTGATGAGGGTATAATGGACTCACTGTTACGTCTCCTCAAAATTGATATGTGGAAGCCGTAACCCCCGGTTGGGATGGTTTTTAAAGACGGGCCTTTGGGACATACTTTGGGCTAGCTGGGTGGGGCCCTCCTGATGGGTTACTGGCCTTTGTAAGTGGCCTTCTTGTAGAAGAGGGCCTCTCTCCCTCCTTCTCCTCCTCTGCTTTCTCTTCTTCCCCTGTTCCTGCTTTGAGGGGAGGCCTCATGAGGACAGACCGAGAAGTCAGCCATCTGCAATTTCCAAAGAGAGCCCTCATCAGGAGCCGAATCAGCCAGCACCTTGATCCAGGCCTTGCAGTCTCCAGAACTCGCAGAAGCAAGCGTCTGCTGTTTAAGCCCACCCGCGAATGGCTGCCGGGCTCTGTTACAGCGGCCTGAAGAGACTATGACAGAGGGTGAGTCGACAGTAGGAAGAGGCACACCGTGGGCACTCGGCCCAGGCAGCCCGGCCTGACACACCGCAACAGCATACGCTTGGGGATGTACAACTATGCACGTGCACGGCCCTCCAAGCTCGTGCCAGCACAAAAATCCGAGAGGCCATCTGGAGGCCATCTTTATCAACACCACTTCCTTTTGGCACACGCTAAAGCCGGTGTAAAAACGTCTTCAGCGCAGTCTCAGGGAGAGAAAGAATTGGGTCAAGTGTGAGGAGGAGTGGTTGCTCATGGTCCCTGTCTTAGTTTGCTCAAGCTGCTGCCACAACAACATCATACATTGAGTGTCTTATAACAACAGACGTATTTCTGATCGTTCTGGAGGCTGGAACGTCCAAGATTACGGTGCCGTCAGACTCAGTGTCTGGCAAGACCCCTTTTCCCAGTTCGGAAAGGGCCCCCTTCTCCCTGTGTCCTCACACGGTGGGAGGAATGAGCTGGCTCTCTGGGGTCCCTTTTATAAGGACACTAATCCCATTCATGATGGTTCTGCCCTTGTGACCTAATCACATCCCCTAAGCCCCACCTCCTAATACCATCACATTGGGGATTAGGTCTCAACATACAAATTTTGGGGAAACACTAACATTCAGACCACAGCAGCTGTCAACAAAGGAAAGCTTCTGACCTCATCCCTCCTAGTGGCCATCAGCACACGCTCCAACAGCAGAGGACAGCAAGACCTCTAGAAGCCCCCAGCAACTTCCTCCAGTGCCGGCTCAGAGCCCTGCCACCCACTTCTTCCCTTCTCTGCTCTTCTGCCACTTGCCGTGTGGTCCCCTTGGCACATGCTGGGCTGACTGACATCTCCCTGGCCTAAAATGTTATCAGTTCATCCCACTGATCAAAAGCTAAATGGCTCCTACTTTCACCCCCGGCACTTTCTTTTTGAAGCCTATTTTTAACTGGAGCGCAAATTCTTGGTTTCACCAGCGACCAAGGCGTCTGGGGAACACAGCATTTAAAGTCTTCTTCTCATTCCCAGAGCTGATATCGATACGTCCACCCTGTCGTATTCCGGGAGAATGGCTGCCTTCCCAGACCCACTCCCAACGTGAAATTAGGCCGCGCTTAAAACAAACAGTGGCTCAGACAGCGTGGGAGGGAATCATTGGCCTGCATAGAAGAAACACTGGGGGCTTTCTATTTTAGACCCCAAAGCAGAAGGAAATGCCTCCCCCCACACCGGTGACACTTGTACTAAGAACACTTAGTAAAAATCGATTGTCAGAGTTAAAAAAAAAAAAAAAAAAAGGCCCTCGAGAGGATCCAGCCCAGGGATTTTTAAGCAGGGACACACACATCAAAAGGGTGACACAGATCAGAACCCCGAAGAGGGTTTTCAAAGCCGACCAGAGAACCCGCTTCTCTCATTGGAGTTGAATCATAAAGGAATTTACATGGGGCCTGTTGATTGTGCGTTTTGCCATCCCTGTTTGGGGGCTCGGGGCGGGGGGCTGTTTCGATCACTGTAGTTCTGTGCCAGGCAGGCGAGCACAGATCATTCGTGAGTCCTGCTTCGCCCTCTCACCTGCGGGTCCACATCTGTCCATCCCTCACCGTCTCTGATGAAGTGAAGAGGTAGAAAGTGGGGAATGGTGGGGCTCATAGAGGAACAAAGGGGAGCCAATGAAGTTGAAATATTTGATCTTCTCTCCCTTTTCCTTGAGAGAGGCCCTGGCACATTTCCCCTCCTGCCGCTTCAGTTGTTCATTCATCTCATTTCTTTGCTTCATCTGAGTTTCTCATCTTAGAGATGATTTCTACTTCTTCCCTCCCGGTCTCCCCATCCCTCCCACCCAGATCTTCCCGGATGACAATGACAGTGACTTGACCGTGCGCCCCCACTTGTGTTTCATGATGTGGCACGAGGGTCCAAGCCGCAGGGGACACCCAAAGGCGGCTTTGTCCTGAGATGCCCTCCAGGCCACTCCACGGACTCTCAAACCTCTGAAACCCGCAAAGTCACCTTGGCTGGCTTGTAGAAACGCAGGTTCCCAGGCCTCCCCCCACCGACTTTCATTCAGCGGGTGCAAGGTGGCTTCCGACACTTCAGAGCAGAGCACAAAATGATTCCACTACGGTCGGCCCTGGAACGTACAGTGGGAAGGCCGGTGTGGCTAAGGGGCCTTCAGATCTTCAGATTTCTATTCAACCCTCCGTAAAAAACACTCAACTCCCTGCCCCGCGCTTTCCACATCCCCTGTGAAGTCACAGGGACTGCGTCGTGGGCACCACACAGGGGGGGTTCGGGACCGGGGGAGATCAGCATATCGAGCGCACTGGGCATCGGGCAATGTCGTGGGCACCTTCACTCCCACCTCACCTCTTGTGCACGCTCTCGCGACAATCGCAGGTGCTTCGGATAAAGTGCAAATGTTAAGAGAACAGGAAACTCTTGTAGAAATGCAGCTTTTGCCTTAACCTCGAAGGTCTTCCGCACACTGCGAGTCCTGAACCTCGGGAACTTGAGACAAGGAAATAGTTCCCTTTGGGTCCCCGCCTCTGTCATCGCCATCTCCAATAACCCGAAGTGTGACTTGCGGCAAGAGTCATCTCGGGGAAAAAACAACAGGTTTGAATTCCCCTTTCATTACAGTCCTCTGAGGCTGGGGGAGGGAATAGATTCCTCCAAGAAAGGGCCCCACCTCATCTAGCCAGACTGGGCCCGGCCTTCCTCTGCCCGCGGGTCCCATCCCACCACACATCAAGCAACTCCTGGCTGACACCAGGGGCCAGGCTAGTGACCCTGCGCCCCCGCTTCCTCCCCTTCGGAAGAAGCACTCCCCACCCCCACAGGAAGCACTCCAGCTCAGGTGCACCAGGGCTGGTTGCTGGCCTCCCTGGCTCTTTTCTGGATTTGTTTTTCACGTTCTATATATATATTGTTTTTTAACTTTCATGGGCATCCCAGGCACTGGGCCGGGCACACTCTCCGGACAAGAAAGATTGTCTTCAGCATCCCTGAATCCTCCGGAGTGTGATTGATGGGCACTGAGTCTTCGTGATAATGTAAACAAGCCCAGAACTTCAGGTTTCTTAGCATAAAAAAATTAGAAAAGTATGGGAGAAACATCTAAAAATTGAGTAAGGACATCTGATCCATAAAAAGACGTGGAGCCGCCCCTTCCATAGTCCCAACTCCTCCTCCTCTGACTGGTACAAAAGTTCATTCTTTACCAAATGCACACTTGACTCTCCCTCAGTTTAGTACAAATTGTGTCCCCTGCTTCAGGAAAAGCAATGTAGAAACAACCTCTCAGACGTACTTAGGCCTACTGTGTGCCTGTGATGTGAAATTGCAGGCAATGTACAATTGTATATTGCTGAACCCACAGAGGGGAGCCTACGGATATTTACAAAAGGAAGGACGATGCATTTTTGTTATTTTATGAGTACCGTTCTAAATGACAGTCATCGTATGGGGTTGTGGGAATGTTTACAATTGGGGAGGGGTCAGTTGATTTATACCAAATTCTATATATTGTGTCAAAATATAAATCATTTGCACCTATATTTTTTTTTAAGATTTTATTTATTTATTCGACAGAGATAGAGACAGCCAGCGAGAGAGGGAACACAAGCAGGGGGAGTGGGAGAGGAAGAAGCAGGCTCATAGCAGAGGAGCCTGATGTGGGGCTCGATCCCATAACGCCGGGATCACGCCCTGAGCCGAAGGCAGATGCTTAACCGCTGTGCCACCCAGGAGCCCCTGCACCTATATTTTTATAATACAGTTACTACTCTTAAGCACTGCATTCGTTTCTTAGGATTCCCAAGGCAAATTATCACAAACTGGGTAGGTTAAAACAACATGAATTTATTCTCCCATTGTTCTGGAAGCTAGAAGTTCAAAATCAAGGTGTCAGCGAGGAAATACTCCTCCCTCTGGAGGCTCCAGGGGAGAATCCTTCCTTGCCTCTTCTTGTATCTGGTGCTTGCCAGAAATTCCTGCTGTTCTTCAGCTTATAAAAACATCACTCCATCTTCTGCCTCTGTCTTCCTGTGGCCTCCTCCCCCGTAGATCTGTGACCAAATGCCCCTCTTCTTATAACATAGATTTAGGTCCCTGATGGCCTCATCTTAAATTGATTGCAGCTATCCTTCCCAGAGGATCTTCAAGCAAGGTCACGTTCACAGATTCCAGGATGTGAATTTGGGGGGGAGCAGTATTAAACCCAGTTCAGGCATTGTCTTGTCCTGAAAGCTACAAATACATAAAATTCACTGAAATTCTCCCTCCATTGTTTTGTGGAAAAAGCAAATTTGTGTTTCCCTAAAGCCTTGACTTCACCAGTTCGTTAGGGGTGGGTGTCAGAGTACAGAAGTTAATGAGAGAACCATTCTAGAAGGCTGTCCATTTCTACTTGGACCACGGTCCAGGCCTGTGTTTCTGCACTGACTCCCATTCCAGAGAGAAGATTCTCAAGTCCCGGAACTGGGACCGTCAGGGAGAGAGGGTGGAAACTGCCCAGTTACCACGTGTCTGCAGGCATTTCAAACCTCAAGAGTCCGATGTTGTCTTAGTCCGCTGGGCTGCCATACAAAATACCACAAACTGGGTGGCTTTAACAACAGACAGTTATTTTCTCGCAGTTTTGGAAGCTAGAAGTTTAGGATCAAGGTTCCAACCAACTCGATTTCCCTTGAGACCTCTTTTCCTGGCTTTCAAGCGGGTGCCTTCTCACAGTGTCCTCATATGGCCTTTCCTCTGTGTGTGAGGAGACAGAACTAGAAGGATCTCGGGCACTGCTTCCCCTTCGTAAGGACAGCAATCCTATAGTCAGGGCTTCAGCGTGTGAATTTGAGGGGACACATTCAGTCCACAGCAGAAGGGCCCTTGGAAATAATAGCGCAGATCTCCGGTTTCACAGGCGAAGACTGTTGTACAAGGTGACGAGTCTTGATAAAGGTCACTCAGTTTGACAAGACTGGAATAGTCGGAGCATTCCTCCATTCTATGGAAACTCTAGGCAAAAGTCTTGACTTTTATTTCTTTTTGTCAGAATACAGAGATGATAACTAGGTAGATAAATACATATTTCTTAAGTAAACAAACGTGAATGGCATCCCCTTCATCTTGACTTCTGTCAAAGGCAATATAGAGAAGCTTCGTCTGAAGACACCTTCTGTGAGCGGTCACAGATGAAAATAGGTAACCCTTTCTGGATTCCCTGTGAACCTAGCACTGTGTCTTATCCGTAGTTGGCATAGATTAGATGTAGATAATGTTTATATTAATAGCTAACTTTGTATTTAATACTTCACACTATTCTAACCACATGTATGAACTGATTTAATCCTCACAATAATTTAATAGATAGGTTTTGTTATGAGTGGCATTTCACAGATAAGAAAGTGGAGGCATAGGGAAATTTATTAATTTACTCATGACTCAAGAAAGAATGAATGAGGGGCGCCTGGGTGGCGCAGTCGTTAAGCGTCTGCCTTCGGCTCAGGGCGTGATCCTGGCGTTCTGGGATCGAGCCCCACATCAGGCTCCTCTGCTAGGAGCCTGCTTCTTCCTCTCCCACTCCCCCTGCTTGTGTTCCCTCTCTCTCTGGCTGCCTCTCTCTCTGTCAAATAAATAAAATAAAATCTTTAAAAAACAAAAAAATTCTTTAAAAAAAAGAATGAATGAATGAATGAATGAATGAAGGTATCTGAGGACTAGTCTTAAGCTTTGTGCTTAAACCCTGCCTAGCTCTACCACTCTCCTTCCAGCAACCTCTAGCCTGAATTTGGCTTGGGGGGCCTTGCTACTGTTTTGTTGTTGTTAAAGCTATGAGGATGCGGACAAATCACTAATAACAAAACCACTAACTATAAATATTCAATACTCTCTTATCAGTGTTTTTATGAACACTCATATACGCACTTACACTAAGGCATTTCCTGGAAATAAGACTTAACCTCACTACATACTATAATGTATTCTGTTATTTTCTATCGTGTTCCATTTTAGTTTAGTTTCTTCAATTTAATTTTTTAATGCAGATCGTGACCAACAAAATGGATTTCGTGAGCCGCAGTTGCGTCCCTATCAGCTGTATGGAAAGCAAAGTGCCTTCTACAACAGGCTATCCGAATTAGTACAGTTGCCTTCTGCCTTCATTTGCTGAAGTTCAGAATTATAAAGATTTGTAATATGTAAGATGCATAAAATGTATACGCTTAAAAGCTCTGAGTATTGTTGTTGTTTTTAATGAATGCTTTGTGGTTAGCCTGGAGTAAACGGGACGGACACACTTCAGAGTTTTAGGCTCTGGAAACTCATTTAGTGTTTCTCTGCTCATATCACATCGTGTTTCCCTTCATTTCAATGTGACCTTCTTAAGAGAAACACATTTTATTGTTAAAAGAAACAATTCAGGTCAGACACCAGATTATAGTTCCAGCAAAGTTCTAAATGGTGAAACCCAAATGAGTCCCCACATTTTGGAGGTGAATTCAAGTTCTTTTGTGATTTGGCAGCACCGCGGTCAGCCTATTTTCTTGACACATCGACTATGACGCAATCAACCCCCTTAGAGTGTAAGGTTCAAAGCTCATGTTCTGATCATTTGGTTTGATACACTCGGTCAGAGGCAACAGTATGTCCTGGAGATTTGCATCCTCGAATGCTTCAGAGAGGAAAAACATCAAGGGATGAATTGAAATGCATTTTGGAATGATGCACTCAGGAAGGTAAAAAGAGCTAATATATTTTAAAATGATGTTAAAATGATAGGTTTGAAGTATTCCCTCTTTATATATTCTGTTTATTTTTAAAGCATGCCATAGGAGAGGGCCAGGAAGGAGACAGTGCATACCCAATTGAATTGAAATGTTTCCTGAAAATATTCAGATCTTATTTTTAGGAGAAAATGCATTATGAAGACCAAAAGGACATAAATGCATATATCCCTCACTGCAATAAAAAGTTGTAGGAGTTAACTTTTAAAGAGATTTACTGATAACAGTTTTCTTTCCCTCAAAACATGCCAGTCCCCTGGCCCATCCCCTTCCTAAAGCAAGACTGAGTCATCTCACACAAGAAGACATGCCAAGAGAAGATTCTAAATATACTGAGTAATCCAAAACAGTACTTGTATCTGGCATTGGAATGTACTTTGTCAGAGCAGTGTTTCTAAAGACAGTCAAATTTGTGCTCCCTCCCTGAGGGTCATGACGTGGCAGATCCTGCCAGAAGCCTGCTATATTGGGGCAGTGGGGGTGGGGGGCAAATCAAGGACACGATACCGCACAAAGATCATTGGTCTGTAATTCATCAAGGCTTGAGTCCAATGATTCTCAAACTTGAACAGTCATCAGGATCACCTGCAGGGCTTGTTAAAATGTGGACCACTGACCCCCCACCCCCCCACACCCCTATATCATTTCTGATATGGGGGTGGGGCCAGAGAATTTGCAGAGCCAACAAGTTCCCAAGGTGGGCTGCTGCTGGTGGTCCAAAACACATTTTGAGAACCACTGCTCTAGTCCTGTTTTCTGGAATCAGGACACTTCGACTTACTCCCAGTGGTAAAGTAGAGAGCCTTCCTGTTTTCTTTAGAGCTATCAGCTGCAGGCCGGTGACCACATGGACTGAAAGGCAGAGAGACCCAAAGAAAATGATCCGCAATGAAAAGAAGAGGGCAACCTTCCTAACCACAAGAATGCTGTCCCCACTCTCTGGAACTTACAGATGGCTCAGCTCGGCCCAAGTCCTCAAGATTTTCTCTTTCAAGAAAGAGAAGGAAAATGGTATTTCATCAGACTTCATGATTATACAAACCAATGGAGCAGACTTCATTCTCCCTTTCATTGAAGTGCTGACTTCTGATGCCACCAGACAGAGGAAGGGCAAGTGGGGCGGGCCTGTGGATCGCCAGAGTAAAGCCTGTCATTCGTGTGCAGGTAAAATAGGATTTAGGAGAACATGTGCTGTGCGACACTGAAGTGTTGGAAGGGGAGGGAAAGAAGGAAGGAAGGAAGGAAGGAAGGAAGGAAGGAAGGAAGGAAGGGAGGAAAGGAGGGAGGAAGGGAGGGAGGAAGGGAGGAAAGAAAGGAGGGAGGAAGGGAGGGAGGGAAGAAGGGAGGAAGGAAGGAAGGAAGGAAGGTGGGAAGGAAGGAGGGTGGGAAGAAAGGAAGGAAAGAAGGAAGGAAGGAGAGAGGGAGCTAGGGAAGGAAGGATGGAAAGAAGGAAAGGATGAAAAGAAAGAATGAAAAGTTCAGCAAGAAGAATTGAGGGGAGCAGTGCTCGTGGTAACTGTCACTCTGAAACAGTTTCGCCCCTGACTTATGGGGCAGGAGACTGGCCCCAGCAGGTCTGAATGTGATTCCATGCCCCACAATTCCGCAGGGTGCTAGGTGCAGAACAAAGATGTGGTTCTCTCCCCGAAGAGCACCAGAGAAGCCATCCGGAGCCGAGCCCTGGCAAGTGGGGGCCAGCAGGTTGCTTTCAGAGAAAAACTTGATTAACATTCAAAGAAAAAAAAAATAAGCAGAGGTGATTTAAAAAGCATTATGCATTGATTGAACAAACACCGCTAAAGACATTTCAGCAAACCGTGTGTTTAAAAAGTAATAAATAGCTATTGTGCTTACTTCATAAACTTGTCAGACTGTCTTCATTTTATTTTCCTGAACAAACTGAATTTCTGTACTGCTCACCCCCAGCCAGTTAATAAATACATCACCCTAAAAAGTGCTGTGGTATTAAATTTACAGCAGATAAAATATGGATGAAGGTCCTGTGCTCAGGTATGTCAAGTGTGATTTAATATCTCACACTCCTCTCGTGAGGAGTGAAAGATTGCCGGGCTCCTTTAGCCGCCAGAGAGCGACCTTTGCCCCTGAGTAACAGCCACTCAGCAAATAGCACCAAATGAAGACGGAGAATAACATATAGATTTGCCATAAGAAAAAATTGATCGGAATCCACATATCAAATCTGCTGATCAGAGCTCTGGAGAAACGCCTCGGAATCTTTCATATGCAACCGGAGAAACTTGGGGCAGAAAGGAGATGTGCCTGGACCCAGAGGGGCTGTTTTCGGTTTTGTTTTTCCATCTGGCACCTGATCCCCAGAACCAGCATTTGCCTTTTACAGCCCTGGAGTAAGAGCCCCTTAGAAGAAGACACTCCTTGACTTTATGTCTTTGCGGGAAGTATTTGCTTCTCTCTGTAGAAACTGGAGGCTCCTGGAACGTTCCAGTGACCGGGAGAATTTTATAAATGAAGGTGTTGCTCCCCAGGGAAATTTCCCCACTATCTGATTTAATTTATATCTTTTTAAAAAGTTCTGTCTAAATGATAAAAAAAAAAAAAAGTCTCCAAGGAAAACATTTGTTAGCACAGAAAATAAATTCTTATGATTAACATTTTGCCATCCAAAAAGGCTGGTGACTAAGAGAGTTCTCTGCACTTCAAAGGTAGGAGAGAAATGAGTTTTAAAACAAGAGTCAAAAAGAAGCAAATTGCTGCTGAGCTATTTTTATGTCAAATATATAAAAGTAAAGTTGGTAACTGCCACGTATAAAGCTTCAAAGTGCGGATTGCCAAGGGTCTTCCTCTAAAGTCTGCTGTGAAAAAATCAACTTTCACAATTGAAGCAGCTTTTTTCCTTTCGCCATGGAACTGAGGGAAGTGGCCCAGTGTCCCAGGGGCTCCTGGCATCATCTCTGTTCCCAGTGAGCAGTGTGTCTTTGTGAATTAAAAAAAAAACAAAAAACAAAAAACTCTCTAGCTCTGAGCTTTTGCAAATAAAAGCTTTTGTTACCCTCCCCCAAAATGTGACTGCTCCCCGTTTTGAGGGTTTTCTTGCTTGTTTATTTGTTTTTCACTGGGCACTTTTGTGCTCAGCTGTTAATTGGTTTTACTGAGCCGGGGTGGTGGGGGGGTGGGGGGGGACGAGGCTGTTTATTTCAAGTCTCTTCAGTGGGGACTACTGAGGGGTGGGCACTAGCGGATAGGTTTGCACAAAAGCTATGATTCTTATATGTGAACTGGGGAAAGTATTTCAAAACAGGTGAGAGAGGGGATTGAGGGGGTAGGGCTTGAGGGGGGTGTGTCTGTGTGTATATGCAAACACACATTTCCCATGGAAGCTGTCCTATTAGAAATGAAAAGTCTCTCTAAAGGAGATTGGAGGGGGCGCCTGCGTGGGCAGTTGTTAAGCGTCTGCCTTCGGCTCAGGGCGTGATCCCAGCGTTCTGGGATCTGGGATGGAGCCCCACATCAGGCTTCTCCGCTAGGAGCCTGCTTCTTCCTCTCCCACTCCCCCTGCTTGTGTTTCCTCTCTCGGTGGCTGTCTCTCTCTGTGTGTCAAATAAAAAATAAAAAACAAATAAAGGAGATGGGGGGGCACTAGCGCCTGGGTGGCTCAGTGGATTAAGTGGCTGACTCCTGATTTTGGCTCAGGTCATAATCTCAGGGTCCTAGTATCCAGCCCTGAGTCTGGCTCCCTGCTCCACAGGGAGTCTGCTTGAGATTCTCTCTCTCCCTCTGCCTATCCTCCCGCGCGCGCTCTCTCTCTCTCTCAAATAAATAAATCTTTTTTTAAAAAATTCTTTAAAAAGAAATTAGCCAGACAGACCTGCACTGCCCCTTCCCGGATTGGCCTGGATCTCGCTCAGGGAAATAGCTGTCTGTCTCTCCACCTTTCTGAACCAGTGTGTTTCTTATTTCAATTGGCCAAGGCAGGGTCACATTTCTTGAGTGACAGATGTGCCTACTGTGGGGGGAGGGAGGCTCCTCCACCTTCCTGCTGCCTTGGGATCAGCTACTCCTCGAGGAGCTTAGGACCAGTCCCTTCATCTGCTGGCAGGTGATGGCCCCTGGGGATTCCTGCTCACCTTGCCCCATGATGGCACCAAGAGCCCTGGCTGAGAAGGTAAAGGAAATCTCTTGAGTTAAGAACCTCTCATTTCCATTTAATACATGTTGAGAAGATCTGCGTAGGCACAGCGTTGACTTGGGTTCTGAACCATATTTGCAAAACTAGCTTGTGGGGACATAAACTTGACTAACTGGAAATGATCCCAACATAATTCATTAGCATTTCAAAACAACTAGTAAGTGGCCACTTATTTTCCAATTTTTTAAAAAGCTAACAATACCATTAATTATCCCTTTTATGAATCCTGGTAATGGCTGCTTACTTGCAATAAATTAATATTACACTGCCAGTGACATAGCAGTCCTGCATATTACAGCATTTTTGCTTTCCCCAGATCACAGTGCAGACCTCCACAATTCTCTCATGACAAAGCAGATGACGAGGGTCACACCAAATCTTGCAACTCCTGGTGCTTCAAGTGCCCAGAGCCACTTTTTTGGTTTCTGCCCTCGCCTCTGCTAAGTCCTTTTCGTAGAATGTGCCCAGTTGACATCAATGCGCGACTAACAAGAAATGGTCTTAGCGTTCACCTCTCTACTCCAAACACTTACTAACACTCCAGTCCTTGTGCCAAATTAAATTGCAACTCATGGTTTGCTTTTAATCTTGTTTATTTTTTTAAACTCAAAATAAAACCCAGGTCATGTCCCCCTGTATTTTTTGATAGACTTCGCATTTTAGAAAAGTTTTAGTTTCTTCCTGCTGTTTTTGTGTGTGTGTGGGGNAGAGAGAGAATCTCAAGCAGAGTCCCAGCTGAGCATGGAGCCAGACAAGGGGCTCGATCCTACCACCTTGAGATCAGGACCTGAGCTGAAATTAAGTCAGTCGCTTAACCTACCCAGCCACCCAGGCGCCCCACTGGTTTTTTTAAATATTGTTTTTAAATTTATTTAAAATAAATATTTGAAAATTATAAACCACGGCTTTTGAGCCGTGTGGATTAGAATTTATAGCCCCTAAAACAATGATAAAGGAGAAAATGTCATTCAGAATTGTTTTGATGCTATGACAAAAAATAAATTTGCTTGAAATGTTATAAAAAGAAAAAAGGACAGGGAGATAAAGGTCATTAGTATCTATGAAGGAACTAGATTGTTTACTTTTCTCCCTTAGGAAATCTTATAGATGAAATTGTTGAATCAAAGGAAAATACATTTTCAGAGTGCTTACCACATGTACACAAACACACACGCATACTTTGTTATCCCCTCCCTGAAAAGGTCGTACTAATTAATACTCTTCATATCCATTGAGAAGAAAATGTCCACTATCTTAAGATGGAAAATGCCGATCATTCCCACGCATTTCATAAATCTGTCATCAATCGTACCTTGTTGTTTTTATTTGCATTCATTGATTTCTTCAGTTTGAAATTTTTCATGTGTATTTTTCTCTGGTGAGTTTTTCATGACCTTGTCTCATTTGTCTGTTGGGATGCTAGCTTATTTTTCTTATTGCTATAGAAACACTCTTTTATATAGTAAGAAGGTTAATGTTTACTGTTTAATAAGAATGTTCTTCAATTTTGTTATTGGCCATCTATTTTTAAAATTTGTCTTTGTTAGTTCGTTGTTGTGTTACAGAAACTGCGGGTGGGGGTTGCTTAGCTTTTGCTTATTACAATATTGTAAAATGTATCCAATAGCCCTTCACACTTACTGCCTCCAGTGCAATGTTCAGAGAGACTTCCCCATGCACCCTAAAGTTTATATTCATCTCTACTTTCTTTTTCACTGAATTCCAAGAAATCTGACTCTCACTGTATTAGTGTCCTACTGTCTTCAGCATTAGAGCATAGTGTCTGTTAGAGCAAATCTCTTCTCCTTTCTATTTTCAAAATTCCCCTAACCTGCCAGAGTGTTTAGCCTTCCTAGTGGATTATTTAAAACAATGTTATCTTCCGAATTCTCATTGTGGTTTTATTGAAATTTTATTAAACTCATATTTTTTTACTTTGGAAAATGTTAATGTTTTTATCGTTCCTGAGTCTTCCCACCCAAGAACACTGCAGTCTTTTTATTCATGCGAGCCTTTTTTATCATGTCACTCAGTAGAATTTTAGTTTCTCAAATAAGACAAGTCTTCCCAAGCATATTGCCAGAGATAGGATTTTTGTACCATTTTTAATACTTTTTGTAATTCTAGGAGAACATTTTCACATTTTTTTTTCTTACAAGACATTTTCTTACTTTTCCTGATGGTTGTTAGGTTGACTCCTTTTTATTTTATAAGTTCATACTCACATCATCTCCAAATAATCATTTTATTTCTCCTTTCTCAATATTCACATAACAAATTTTGGTATCTTGTCTAACGGCATTTGGTGATTCTTTCTGAAAAATAAATTACAATGGTGATGGTGGGTAATCGTGCCCTCTCCCGCATTTAAAGAAATACTTTCACTACTTCACCCCAGAACATGAGGCTTTTTGGGGGTTGTGATATTCTCTGTCCATTTTGCCACAAGTTGTTATAATCAAGAACAGATGTTGAATTTTGCATTCATTATGCAATGATTCATTGGCCCCTATAAGACAATGTTTCTTCTTTTGCTACAGATACAGTGAATTATACCAGTACATCTGAAGACACTCTTACAACCCTAAAATAAACCTTAATTGGTCAAGGTAGATATCATTTTAAAATACTGTTGAATCACTCTAAGAATTCATTCATTTATTTAAGGATTTTTGTATTTATGCTTTGACATAATATGGATTTATAGTTTTCTCTTTTTTTGGTCCAATTTTTGGCACAATGTTATACCAAGGTTATGCTACTTGATGAATAGAATTAATAAACTTTGCTTCATTTTTATTCTATGTAACAGTCGACGTAAACTGGGAAACAATTATTCCTTGAAGTTTGAAAGGGAACCCTTGGGGCCTCGAGCTAGCTTTTGCTATTTTTTCTCATAGTTATTGATCTATTCAATAATTCTACTTCTTATTGAATATTTTTTTATAATTTGAACCCTACAAAAACACCTACTTTGTACAGCATATAAATGGTAGTATAAAGTTGCACACGTTTTCTTTAATCTCCTAGCTCGTTCTGTATTCTCTATTCCAAAGAGCCAGCCATTGAGCTCGTTTTGCAATTCTGTTTTCTTTTCTACCGAGTTCTTTTTCCAACTTACTTGCAAAATTCTTATCATTTATTTATTTATACATTTGCATTTCTGTATTTATAGAAAGGCATTGAAAACTATGGATTTTCATCTGAGTCCAGTTTTGACCATGTCATGTAAGAACTGATAGGTAATAATGCTACCATTATTATTTGAAGGTATTACATGCTCCATTCAATTTTGTTCCTCTGAAGTTTTTAAGAAACTGAATACAGTAGTTTTTAAGGGTTTATTTTCAATTATAAATTTCATTGAATTGTTGTGAGAGATAATTAGCTGTAATACTATGTTTTAAAAATTAATTTTTAATTTGTTTTTCTTTATTTATATTTTATACCTCTTTTATAGACTCTTTATGGAAAAGACAGAAAAATAGGCAATCAAAATTCCCCTCTACTCTTGTATTTTCTCCATTTCTCTTGCAATTGTTAATAATTTTTTCACTATGTATTTCAGTAGTGCCTTATTTTGCACACTAAGGTTTATAACAGTTAACATTTCATGTTAGATCATGTCTAAATACTGCTTTATCTCATAACTTATATCTATCTTTGGTATGTCTTTGGTCATCTTTAACTTCAAATTTTATGACTTTCTTTTAGGTATACCTCTTATAAGCAACATATAGTCGAATTTTTTAATTAAGATAATTAAGATTTATTCTTATGAAAACATGATTTTTAATCAAAAATGGGTAAAGGGGTCAAAAGATAGACACTTCCAGTTACAAAATAAGTGTAAGTCCTGGGGATTTAATGTACAGCACAGTGACTATAGTTAGAAATTTTTATTGCATATTTTAAAGTTACCAAGAGAGTAGATCTTAAAAGTCTTCACCACACGCACACAGACACACACAACACACACACACGAAACTATAGTTATGTGTGGGGACCAGTGTTAACTAGACTTATCATGGTGGTCATTTTGCAATATACGCAAATATCTCTAATGTTAACTACATTATATATATTATATAATATATATAATGTTGAATTATTATGTTCACCTGAAATAATATAATGTATATCAATTATACCTGAACAGAAAAAAAAAAAAGACAAAGAAGAAGAGCCACATGCTAGTGAAAATTCAGGTGATTATCTTTTGTGATTCTGATAGACTGAAGTAGAAAAATTCACGATTTATTTTTCTGTCTCTGAGCAGGTGAATATATTTCTGAGTATTTGGGGAATATTCAGAGCTTTTCTTTTGCCCTGAAACATGTATTAAAAAATCATAATCTCAATAATCCTTACAGCGTATATACTCTTCCCAGTGCTCTTCTGGACATTACAGCCCAGTCTGTAATCCTGGATACGTATCTGGTGGAGCAACTCTGAGATCCTGCAAAGTAAAGCCTGGCTCAAATTTGTCGACACTATGTCTCTAACATTGGGATTATTGTTGAACATGGCTCTACTTGTCAACTTGTGTCCTTTCTCTCTGTGTTTCTGTGGTCTATGAGTGGGCCATTAGCGGTCTTAAAATGTGGCTTCTTCCACAACTTAGTAGAAATTTATTTCAAAGATTCACAAATTATGGATCCCTGATTTTCAAGGCTGTTATCACTGTATCCCTTCTTTTTTCTTTGATTTTATTTGTATTTTAATAGGGAGGAAGAGGAGAACAAACATGACATCTCAGTGAACTTTGATTATAGTCTTTTTGTTATTAACTTAAATTTATGAACGTTATTTTTGATCTTTGGCTGTTATTAACTTAAAATATTATTTTTACCCAGTTATTACTTATACATAGGATATAAAAGACATGTCGTGATCAAAGCTTATAAAAATCATAAGAATATGAACTCAACAATTCCCGGCCACCACCCTGACACACTTACCCACTTTTCAGTCCAGAGCAAGCTCTTTTTAGCAATACAGTCTTTTAGCTATATGCAATGTGTTCTTGGTATTTCTAACAGCATTCTGCTCTCTCTTGATTCAGCATTTTCGATATTATCTCTCAGCTCTCTTCCATTCTTAGTACACTCAGCCATACTACCCCCCCACCAAAAAACAACAACAAGAAAATGTAAGTTTTCCCATTTGCATTAAAGCCATGACAGATAGGCTTGTCAATGATGCCTATTACACCATATTTCGTGCTTTCAGTTTTTTAATCCTTTCTTGACACTTTTTGAGCTTTCTGCCTTTTTCTATCTGGTCATTATTTCCGTTGATTTCATCCCCTTACAATTTTGGACTAATGCATCCTATCTATAGTCATTGACTCTTTAAAATTAAAAATTCACCTCTGCTCATAAGACTGTCCTCTGCAAAAATTAACTGAATACTTCACCAGTGGACTTCCCAGCGCCCTCCCACCCCACTTCACAGATTTTTTTCTGAGACTTTTATCCTGATGTATTATGATTCTATTATTTCATCTTTCTTCTTTCAAGCTCTATAACATTTATAGTCTTCCTATCCTCAAAATTACAATGATTCTTCCATATTGATCTGCTTAAATGGTATTATGCTCACTACAGATTTTTTTACAGCATGACTTCCCAGTTCGGGAGTTTCAAGGTTTATTATATGTTTAATGTCTCATTTGACTTTATTATAGCTTTAATTTTTTTTTCAGAAATGAAACATAATTGGTAAACCTCCTCCTAGGTTCCTTCTACATCTGATCATGCCTTTCTGTTCCTTTCACACATAAGCACAGTCTGGTTGGTATAGAATTTGGGCATCATGGGGCGCCTGGGTGGCACAGCGGGTTAAGCATCTGCCTTCGGCTCAGGGCGTGATCCCGGTATTCTGGGACAGAGCCCAGCATCAGGCTCCCTGGTTCGCTGGGAGCCTGCTTCTTCCTCTCCCACTCCCCCTGCTTGTGTTCCCTCTCTTGCTGGCTGTCTCTATCTCTGTCGAATAAATAATAAAATCTTAAAAAAAAAAAAAAGAATTTGGGCATCATATCACTTTTTCACCAAGCTCTACAGACAAAAAAACNCTTGTGTTCCCTCTCTTGCTGGCTGTCTCTATCTCTGTCGAATAAATAATAAAATCTTTAAAAAAAAAAAAAAGAATTTGGGCATCATATCACTTTTTCACCAAGCTCTACAGACAAAAAAACCTATGTTTTCTGGTATCTAACTTATTAGTGTTTTAAAACTATTTTGGAGGGCACCTTGGTGGCTTAGTTGATTAAGTGTCCGCCTCTTGATTTTGGCTAGGATCATGGACTCTGGATCATGAGATCAAGCCCTGCATCAGGCTCCACATTAAGTGGGGAGTCCGCTTCTCTCTCTCTTTCTGCCCCTCCCCTGCTCTCTCTCTCTCTAAAACAAAACAAAACAAAACAAAACAAAAAAGCAAACAAACTACTTTTTGATCATATTTTATGGTTTATCCTGCTTGACTGATGTCTAATACCCTTAAAGTTCCATCTTTTCAGCAAAGTATTTATTAGTATTGGTGTTTGCTTGGTACCTAGTGAGCCTTTTTAATCAAGGTGACTAAAAAATAAGGAGGATGATACACAGGCCCTTTAAACCTCCTATGTCTTTTCTAACTATCATAGTTCCATTTTTGCCATTGGATTCATTTTCAAGGATTCTGTGTATTATTTCATTTGGGGGAAAATATCTCCTGTGAAAAAAAAATTACATTTATTTTCCATTATAACTTTGAAGAGTGTTTCTCTTCCAGTTCTTCTGTTCCAATTCATTCTATTTTTTGGCCACTCTTTTTGTATGTAAGTTAGTTTTCCATTGCCTTGCCTCCATATGCATTATATTTATTGTTTTCATGGGGCCCTTTACCTCTGTATTGAGAGAGTTTTTCTCAAATTTCATCTTTCATAACACTGATCAATTTTCTACAGTATCAATTTTCTTCACATTCTGATAAGGCAAAATTTTTTAAAATATTTTTTTCATCTCAATTAAATCACTTTTTGTTTCAATGTTTTCTTATTCTCTCATCTTTCATTTCTTATTTTGTAGGAACTATCATTTTAAAATTGTTATCACCATCCAAATTCTACCTCTGTTTCTCTTGTATTGTTTCTCACCTGGCATAATTAATCTACAACTACCTCAAAATTAAATGTTTAATTTAAAAAAAAATAATAATGAGACCCAGCTACTTGATCAGCACCTGAAAAGAGGTCAGCTCACAGAGAATATAAAAGGTAAGAGATGAAATTCTTCACTAAAAGTCCTAATTTCCTTCTCTTGTTGCCTCTTTCTCCCTTTCTTTACATCCAATGGGTCTTGTCAACTTGCTAGAAATCTACTCTGAGACTTATTAAATGAAAAATCATCATCTGAGAAGCAGAGTTCAGCTGAATCCTCCAACATGAGATTCGCTTTTCTCATTAACATTACCAAATATTCAGGCCTTCATTCATTTTCCATCAAGCTAAATGGAACAAGGTCTAGGAGAGCTTGAGTTGAGCCAGATAATCTCCAAGATTATTTTAAAGTCCTAAAGTTAGTTGGCTTTGCATTTACCTGATTTGGCAAACAATTTCACCTGATTCTGAAGAACTGGAAAGAGTCTGAGATTTTACCCTACTTGCAAGCTCACAAGTTAGTTGGCTTTAATTTCATGGGTGCTAGAATAAGACATGAGACTCCCAGGTCAGTGGCAAAAGCAGTGCATTACTCACAACACCAGCAGTATTATCAACATTTGTACCCATTCTCCAAGCTCCAGTTCCCACAAGGGGGCACAAAAAGGATAAGGTAACACCTGTATGCACTGGGGGCTGTGTTACAAGAAGTGAGCCCTCAGCTTAGGGAACAGGAAACTTTTATCCTGAGCACTGAGCCTACCTACCTGCTCTTTGCTCCAGAGTAGAACATTATCTTCATCATATTACCAGCCTCCATGACACTATGGAGAGCTAACTTGAAAGCTCACAAGTAAGATAAAATCTCTTTCTCCAGATGGAGGTGCTCACTCTGTCTTCCAAGGCTGTTTGCTATACTATATCCTTTGAAAGGTAGTCAGTGCTTTTACTCACAAGATGTCCAGAGATACAAGAGGCTCACGGGGAACGGGCTCCCAACACTGATCTTCTGAAAACCGTGACTCAGAATGATAGCAGTTTTCCATGTGTTCTGAAATATTATTCAAAGTACTTACCTTCTATGGGTAAAAAATAATGGTTTTACAAAAACGCGGATCAGGAAAATGATCGCTTATGTTGTGAGGTTTGTTGGCTTGGGAATATAGAGAGAAGAAATTTCATGGCATTTTTGAAGGAAAATAGGAAAAGGTTTATCTGTCACTTCCAGTCCCCTATCACTGCCAATCACATAACCCATAACCTGATTTCAAGCAATTGATTGTTATCTCTCATGGTTCTTGGCACAGCTGGGCAATTGGTGCCCAGAGCCTTTCTCATGTGGTTGCTGCCACATGGTGGCACGGGTGAGTTTTCTAGAGGCTTCTTCACTTCCATATCTAATACTTGGCTTGGGATGGCTGAAACGGCATGTGGCGCCTTGATTAGCTGGGCTTCTGCCTAGCCTGTTAATCTCAGTGTGGTCAAACTTCCTCCATGCTGGCTGGCTTACTCCAGAGCGAGGTCTCCATGGCACTAAAGGCCAAGGCTGCAAGTCTTCCAAGAACATTTATACACTCAGGAGAGAAGGACCATCAACCAGGAATCAGAAGCCCCAAGTCTGAATTCTGATTTTTGATACTTAATGACCATGTCCTCTTAAATAAGTCATTTGTCTTCTTATAGCCTGTTTCTCCATCTTTGAAGTAGAAATACCTGACCCCCCCACACAGGTAGACAGTGAGGAAAGCTTAAAATGATATGAAAGCACTTTGCAAACCCAGCGAACATATACAGGTTAACATCATGACTTCATACAGACCAAATTCTTCTTCCAACTTGTGTATTTTTGAAAGAGTACCTTCTGTTTTATAAAATGAAACCCGCCCTTCTCCTTGACTCACCCAAATGTTGTTCAGAAAGCAGAAGAAGGCATGAAGCTTAGTTGTGTTTCACGGAGCCTTGATTCTTGCCCAGCCTTGATGTTTCTTAATACAATCGAGATCCTCAGTGTCTCACTGAACAAGGGTTGTTGCCTTTCTATGTATCACAGGGTGACAGGAGTGAGAGTACAATACGGGTGGCCAGCTCCCAAGCTATACTGTTAAATTACAGTCTGTCCAAGGAGAGTGATCTCTTGTTTCAGCAGCAAGTACTAGCCCCAGAAACTATAAAAACCCCAAGCATTCTAAAATAGGTTGTCACCTAGAACACCATAAATTATTACAGTCAAATAGTCCATCATTCATTCGTGCTAGAACGTCGCGCTAAGAAGAGTGGTCAGCCTGAGGGAGGAAAGCACAAAATCAAAACCTTGTTTCTGATTTCTTTTGATTCCCTCTCTTTCCCAATTCAGGGGAAGCTAGAAGGCAGCCTTATTTAATTATGCAATACCTTTTTTAGTTTTACATATTTAAAAGCTGTGTGGAGCTGCTCAGGAGGGAAAAAAAGATTCTGTTTCAGAAACAAAAGTGAGATAACCATTCTTATGTGCCAATCAGCTAAATGTGTCAAAATAGTGAGGAAATTATATGCAAAACAAAATATAGAGAAACAAATATATTTTCACCTTGATTTCCATTATAATTTCAGATTTGAATACCCATGGGAAATTGATCTAAGATGCAATAAAAATCACCTTTTAGAATCTTTTCCATCTATTCCAAGGAATGCCCTGCCTTTATTGGCATCATTCTATGTGCATGCAATTCCCTTCAGTCAGCCTCTGCTAAAATAGCGAGTCAAATAAACAATCGGTCCGCGAGATCTTGACACACTCACTAATATATTACAGTATACCACTCAGTGCATTGCCATTTATTTAGAAGATCTTAAACACGCTCTCAGTCTTATGTGTAGGAGTTCCCAGTGGCCACACCATTGTTTCAGATATCCAACAGAATTTAAAGCCCAGCCAGCCACCGGGAGGCTACTTTGGGCTCAATACGGGCTAAACCACTTTATTTTCATCACACAGTTATCAAAAGATCAGTATGGAGTGAAAGAGTCTCATTATCTGTTTAGAAGGACTTCCTATCAGTGCCTTCTTAGCAGCACCCATTAATATAGGTGTTAATTACAATGGCTTTTCTAAGATGAGGAGAGAAAAGAGACCAGGGAAGCATGCCCGCAAAATCACTTCTATAATTTTGTTGTAGTTTTCGTTTATCTCCAACCAGCAGGAAAGCCAGGGTAACTGCCAGATGGATCTACAATTTATACATAGGTAGGTGACAGGCAAGTAGATTAGTAGATGATAATGACAGATAAGTGGATGACAGTTAGAAATAGATAAGCCAATGAACTCTCATTATTCTTTTTTTTAATATTTCATTTCTTTATTTAAGGGAGAGAGAGCACAAGCAGAGAGGGAAGAGGCAGAGGGAGAAGGAGACTCCCCACTGAGCGGGGACCCTCAATGTGTAGTTCGATACCAGGACCCCGAGATCATGACCCAAGCTGAAGGCAGACCCTTAACCAACTGAGCCACTCAAGGGTCCCTAACTCTCATTATTCTTAGCCGAACGAGATAGAAACTAGTCCAAGTAAATATGCAAAGATCAAGGCTTACTTAATATCAGTGAGAAAGGAATTTCGAAGTTGATGGAGTCTACTCGTAATGACCTTGTCATTTGCCCATACACTTACTCATTCATTAAACATTTATTGTGTCAAAAACTAAAGACGGATCCAGGGATGAAAGGCGTAACCCCTGTCTTCGAGTAGCTCCCTCTCTGCAGGGGGAGAAAGACAGGCACACATGTGATCGTTAACCCGGGAAGTTAGAGGTATGCTGAGGTCACAGTAATGAGGGGATTCGAGAGAGTGCAACTTATGTCCACGGCAAAGACAGGATGGGGAGGGCACGTGGAGGTGCAGGACGAGAAAAGAGGGGATACCAGGAGGCAGAGGAAGGCGGGGCTCTCCCAGGCTGAGGAGCCCCCGTGGAGGAACACAGCAAAGTCACAGGGTGGTGAAATGGCTCGATGTACGTGGAGGAACTGAGCTCACCCTGGAAGACATGGGCAGAGGGGACAGGGCAGAAGGATGACAAGACAAGAGGGAAGTGGTAAGTCACCCTTGCCCAGGAGACACCTCCTGGGTCGCACTAGGCAGTTCAGACTGCTGCTAACAACAGGAGAACACGCACTGAACAATTTCCTCAAATTCTGCAAATACAATTTTCGTGTCTATTTGGATGAATAAACTTGATTTTTTAAAGATTTAGTAATTTATTTGAGAGACAGCACACGCGGGGTCTAAGTAGGGAAGAGCAGAGGAGCAGAGGGAGAGGGAGAAGCCGACTCCCCACTGAGCTCAGGGCCCAGCTCAGGGCTCGATCCCATGACCCTGAGATCGTGACCTGAGCCGAAACCAAGGGTCGGTCACTTAATCGACTGAGCCACCCAGGCCCCCCAAATTTGATTTTTTTTAAATAGCATTTTTTTTAGAGACCCAAAGTTTTATCACAATTCTGCCCACCCTGGTCTGACTGTCAGAGGTGAGGCAGAAGGGTGTGAGAAGGTGGACGTGGCTGACCCTGACCGGTCCTGGCTGGTGGAGGGTGGCCCGGCAGCCCAGATGGCATGTGCTACAGAGGGGAGGGGGGCCTCCACTTTGTAGCAGAAAAAAATTCAGAATTACTGCCTTCCGTGGAGTGACTTCCTCTTCAACGTAGGAAAACAAAACACTTGACAACACACTGCCACAACGTCTAAAGACGTGAAGCCGCCCGTGCGGTAGGGAAGTCCCCCAGACAACATGCCATGTGAAAGCCGTTGGTGTGTTGCGGATGGCGCTAATTCCATCAGAGAATTGCACAAAGAGCATGAAAGTCACTAATACGACGTGAAAAGCCAAGTGTCTTCAATTATATTAGGGGCACCAGTCCATCATATTAATCTTTTACACAGTTCCTTTCTATCAAATCAGATTAGTAAATTTGGTTTAAACTAATGTGCTATAAAAATCTTATCATTTTTATTAAGTCTAAGACAATTGTGGGCTTGCTTGTACTGAATGGTTGATCTCATTCATCCCTCTCTGTCAGGTTAGTGATAAAGGAGCCCCGTGCTGTTCTTTATTCCCTGTTTCTTAAAAATGAAGACACCAACCTTACCATTCATGTTAGGGCAAGTTTAGGTTGAGATAAAAACGGATGACAGCAGGTCCGTCACACACACACACACACACACACACACACACACACACCCCTATTAACTTTAAACTTAGAGGCTGGGGTTATTAACTTTCAATTGTATTTACTCTCTAGCTTCTGTACAGCCACCAACCAACTTCTCCGTGATGCTCACCTCCTGTAGGACGTGCTTCTACGTGAACATGGTGACCCCACCCCAGGACAACCCCTACGAAGTATCACCTCCCTGGAATGAAGAGAAGTTTTCTCCTAGTGCTCACTGACTGAGCACCTGCGAAGGAGGTCTGTCGCTGCCGTTCCCTCCTCTTCCATCCCCACTCTCGTCCATGACCTCGCTTCCTACTTCCCTGAGAAAATCAGAAGCCATCAGACGAAACTTCCACGTCTACTCTCTGGGTTGTTAAACCCAATTGACCAGGTAACTGTTCTCTTCCTTGATGAAGCCACACTTAGTGCAATTGGTCACTCTCTCCTCCCTGCTGCTTGCACTTCTGGGCCTTTGGGGACAGCGTACTTGCTGCCTCCCTGGAGTCTCTTTCTCAGTCACCGTTGCCTCTTGTCTCTTCTCCCAGATGTCTCAATGTTGAACTTCTCCAGGTTCAGCTCTTGACCTTTTCTCTCTCTACATCCACTCCCGTGGTGATCCTATCAGGACTTGCCCATCGGCAGACATCCCCATCACAGTGGACGCCAACTCAGTCCTTCCTGCTGCTCGAGTGTTAGTCACCCTTGACTGGTCCCTTCCTCTCACACCCACATCCAACCCATTAGGGGTTATGCTGGCTTTGCCTTCAAGACGGATCCAGAATGCAGCTTCTCGCCTCTCTCATGGCTACCACCCTAGTCGCAGCCACCACCCTCTTGCCCAGAGGACTGCGTCAGCCTCGAGCTGGCCCCCTGCTTCTTCCCTTACACTATCAAAATCCCCACAACTGCCAGAGCGAGCCTTAAAGGCAGCTGTCATCTATCTTCTCAAAACCCTTGCATGGCTCCCCTTTTCACTCACAGTAAAAACCAGAGTCCTTCCCTGCCTACCAACACCCCCAGCTGCCTGCCCCAGCTCTCTGGCAATTATCTCTCTCATCTCAGCTACTACTTTCTCCAGCCCCCATTCTGCTCCAGCCTGCCAGCTCCCTACTCTTCCTTCAGAGCAATTCCTTGTCCAGGGACTTTGGCACTGGTAGTTCTCTCTGCTTGGAGTGGTCCTTTCTCCCCACTGTCTGTATATATATCACCATATCGCCTATAGGGTGAACGTCCTCGTCTGCGAATCCTTGCTCCTGTGTCACGTTCCTTACCCATGAGGCCTCACGCAACCACTTGATTTAGTGCCTCATCCTGCCTGTCTCCCTTACCCTATGCCCTCCAATGTCGCTGCCTTTTATGATTTTTGATTCCTCTTATCCTACTTTGCTTTTTATTTTCATCTAGCACTCTTCCCATCATCCAACACACCATATGACTCACTTATTTGATACATTTACTATTGCCCACTGCTAACATGTAGGCCCCACATTAGGCACGCGAAACAATGCCTGATATGGAGAAAAGTCAATAAATGTTGGATAAATGAATTAATGTGCCAAGCACTTTGCCATCTGTAAAAATTATTTGTGGGGCACCTGGGTGGCTCAGTCACTTGCGCATCTGACTCTTGATTTCAGCTCAGGTCATGATCTCAGGATCGAGAGATGGAGCCCTGCACCAGGCTCTCCGTGCTCAACATGAAGTCTGCTGGAGATTCTCTCTCTCCCTCTGCCCCTCCCCCTGTTCTCACTCTCTCTCTCTCTCTCAAAATAAACAAATAAAATTGTTTAAAAAAATGAATTGTGAATATGTTTTTATTTTGCATTTTTCTAGTGATTCAAGAAAAGCAAACTGATTTAGAAATTTTCAAAAATGCATCACATAACGTGTATAAAGATACAAATAAAAATCATTAACCCATCCATCAGTGAAAAAAAGTTAATTTTTTGCATATTTTTCTAGTATGATTTAGACATTAGATCATGTCGTAGGCACCATTATGTATACTGCCTTTTTTTTATTATAATAATATTTTTTATTATATTATGTTAGTCACCATACAGTACATCTCTGGTTTTTGATGTAAAGTTCGATGATTCATTAGTTGCATATAACACCCAGTGCACCATGCAATACGTGCCCTCCTTACTACCCATCACCAGTCTATCCCATTCCCCCACCCCCCTCCCCTCTGAAGCCCTCAGTTTGTTTCTCAGAGTCCATAGTCTCTCATGTATACTGCCTTTTTTGTTACATATTACATCGAAGCCATTCTATGACATTGGGAATGTATCAAGTTTTGTGCAGTGGCGTACTGTCACCAAGTAGGTTTAGCTGAGGCGGGATTCTTGCTAAGAGAATGTATCAAAACATAGATTTTTTAAATAGCTGCCTGATATCCCATCATGGCAATTACCATGTTTTGCTTAATTGTGGCCATTAACATTGTTTCTACGTATTTTCTATTATCTGCTACTATAATGAAGATCTGTGAGCAGACGTCCCTATCCACCTGCCCAATTCTTGCTTAGGACTAATTCATAAAGAAAGAGGAGGTCCTTGGACAAAGGGCATAGATATCTTAAAGGATTTTTAGCTACATTGCCATTTTTCCTTCCAGAAAGAGGATGGAATTTATGCTGCCATCTACAGCATACCTGTAACAAAGAGAAATCATAACAGGATTAAGTATCTAACGTTCTCTAATCTTGCAAATGTTCTACGGTTAAAACCATGAGTTAATGATCATAGCAAAACTAAACATTTCTTCACAAGTATTGACTCTTTATATTTCACTTTTGTAAGTTATCTTTCATATCGTAAGCCAATTATCTACTAAAGTCTTTGTTTTTATTACTGATTTGAATGGGCTCTTCACATATCAGAGGCATTAAATTTTTATCCTTTATGTATGTTACAAATATATCCTAGTGTGTTGCCTTTTCTTGAGATTTTTTTTGGCACACGTTTCCACCTTTACATAGTGCATTTATTAATATTTTCCTTTGTGATCCTTCTCCTATTTTTAAGCCCTTACCCATTCAAAGATCAAGGAGGCATTCATCACAGTTTTACTCAATTTTTATAGCTTTTTTCAGGTTTTACTCTTAATTTCTCTAGAATTAATTTAAGAGAGGGACACCCGGGTGGCTCAGTTGGTTAAGCATCTGCCTTCAGCTCAGGTCATGATCCCAAGGTCCTGGGATCGAATCCCTCATCAGGCTCCCTGTTGCAGGGAGCCTGCTTCTCCCTCCCCCTGCTCATGCTCTTTCAATCTCTCTCTTTCAAATAAATAAATTTAATATTTTTAAAAATAGAATTAATTTAGAGATATGAAAGGAATTGGGACTGCAAAGTCATTTTCTCCCAAAAGACAGCTAATTGTCCCAGCATCTTTTTTCACCTTTTCCCCCCATTGATTTGGAAAACCATCTTTGTCCTCTACCAAAGCCTCATATGTAGATGTCATTTTGTCATTCCACACTTGTTACGTAAGAGCTGTTACCTTACCGTTTGTATCTGATTTTACTGTAGCATTTATTACTCTGTACTGTAATCTTTTGCTCATTCCTCTCTCTCCTCTACTACGTTATGAGCTTTCTAATTCTTTTACCGGATCCAGCATGGTGCTTGCTTCACAGAAGCTGGTAAATAGATTTTGATGAATTGGTGGCAACTCTAGACCCTGTGACAGTCAAGAGGCCAGGTAGACTGGGTGAGATGAATGAAGCCAAAGCCTTTTAGCCGCTCTCGGCCTTGGGGACTGTACAACTGGTTTTGGAAACAAAAACACAGCATCTCAGTTTGGGAAGGAATATTTAGAAGGGGAGACAGTCTTTCCACAGAGCCTGTCTTAAGAGGAGGTGTGATGTTTAGATTTTAGAAAGGTTGCCTGGCTCTAAATAAAATTTCTAGCATCTAATCCTAAAAGTCTTAATTTCCACAGCTACACAAGCATTCCTTTGACTTTAGACTCTGACCTGAGCAAACTCCAATCACTTAGCTAGTTAGTTCTGTTCCCTCTAGGCTTTAAGTCCCCACAGGACTGGCAGAAACCCTCACTAGCTTACAGATCGCTATAGTCCTATAGTAATTTGCATAGTGATTAGCACATAGTAGACAATAAATAAGTATTTTCTGAGTGAATTGACAAATCAGTAGAGATCAAAACAGTAAATCTCAGCAGTTATTTTCACTTATTTTGAGTTTGTCTGTAAGATACATTCTTCAAGAGGCACTGGGTGACTCAGTAGGTTAAGCGTCTGCCTTGGACTCAGGTCATGATCTCAGGGTCCTGGGATGGGGCCCCACATCTGTTGAGCAGGGAGCCTTCTTCTCCCTCTCCTTCTTTCAGGGACGTGAAAATACACACACACAAACTACTGACCTGAGGGCGGGCGAGAGCATTCAAGGACGAGGGGACAAGAAGACAGAAGAGCAGGACTGGAGGACGGACTATCAGCTTAGGTTTTACCCAAATTACCCCAGATAAGAAAATTCCCTGCCTTATCTGTTCTAGTCAGATGTGTTGTTAGTCATCTTCATAACCTTCAAAGACGGATATTTCACAGTGCCCCTTCCAAGATATTTTTTTCCTGAGTTTTAAAAGTGCCTGCTATTCCAGTCATCTGTTATTACATAACAAACCACCGCAAATTTGGGAGGTTCAAAACATCAGTTCAGGGGTGACAGGCTCAGCTAGGCACTTGTCACTTGGGGTCCTTTATCCTGCCACCAGTAGACGTGGCTGAGGCTGGAGCATCTGAAATCTCCCTCTCTCGCATGCCTGGCACCTCACCACATGGCGGGCTTGGGCTTCCCCACAGCATGGTGGCAGCAGGATAATCCGATTTTGGAGACCCAAGCTCCAGAAGGATCCTTCTCAGAGGCCCAGGAAGAACTCACAAGGGCTCAGCCTCAGAAGTTTGAGAATGTCATTTCTGCTGCATTCTTTTGGTCAATCAGGCCAGCATGGATTCTAGGAAAAGGGAATTAGACTCTGCTCTCAGTAGAAGGAATGTTAAAGAGTTTTTACCCATTTTCAGTGCTTCACATTTTTCTCTAAGGAAAAAAAAAATGTATNTTTTCTCTAAGGAAAAAAAAATGTAAGGATGGAACTTATACCTAACTAAATCCTTTCTTGTTATAATTTAAAGCCATTTTCCTTATTCTGTCTTCATGGAGTTAGTCACCAGGTGACTAGAAAACTCGTGTCTGATAGCCTGAGTTTCTATAATTAAATAAATTTACATCTTGTCAGGAACTGACAAGGAGTCCCTATCTCCAAAATGAGTAGCTAAAATGTCTATGGTATTTTTTGACTCCAAGTTTTGCAAGTCGATCTGGGACTTTACTCATCGTTCTGTCTTGTACAAAAAGTCTAAAAGTGGCTTTATGGTGAATACTTCTTGTAGATGATGAACTCCAAACATTCAAATAACTGACAAAAATTCCTTTCTCTCAATTACTACTACTGAATTATATTGTCCAGATAGATACAGTTCCGAATTTACACATAAAAGATAAAGTTATTACAACATTTTGAAGAAAATCTTTGAAGCTAATTATCTCAAGATTAGGGAAAGAATATCTTTTAATTAATTTCAAACCCTGGATTGAGTACTAAGAAAAACACAAAAGAATGATTTCCAATAGGAAGTGGTGGTTACGGAAGAGTCTCCCCCTCCTTGAGGATTACCATTTAATTTTCAACATCGATTTGAGATAAATGCTGGTATGATCTCCAAGGAAAGACTGTTTCAGTTATAAAACCTAATGAAGAAGCATACAGTTTAATAAGCAAAATATATATTGTGCTCCTTTGTTAACCTCATTTCTACGCTCTCTGCCTGGGTTTGAATGAGGCTATTTACTTTTACCCATTCACTGTTTTTCACAGTAAATGTCATAAAGAGTGAGTCTTCGAGGGATATACCTCAGGCCTTTACTGATCTTTTTCTTTACTTTCTCTCCTCCTAACATCCAACCCACTGCTTGGCACTTGGAGTTTTGACAAGTGAATTGCCACAGATATTTTTGCTTTTTCTTATATTAATGAATAAACTTAAAATTGAATGTTATCCGATTTATGACACGGCGTGCACGGTGTCAGATGAAGCTTTAAATTACCTACAAGTTCACTCCTACAGCTTAATAGCAAAAAAGCTAATAACCCGTTTAAAACATGAGCTAAGGGCTTGATTAGATGTTTCTCCAAAGAGGACATACGAATGCCCAACAGGTACATGAAAAGATGCTCAACGTCAGTCAGCATTAAGGAACTGCTCTCGAAACCACATGGGATACCACTGCACACGTGTTTGGATGGCTATTATTAGAGAGAAAAGATGGCAAGTACTGGGGAAGATATGGAGAAATTGGAGCCCTTGTGCACTGTCGGCAGGAATGCAGGCTGGGGCATCCACTCTGGAAAGCAGTATGGACGCTCCTCAAAAAACTGAAAATAGAACTACCCTATGATCCAGCAATTCCACTTCTGGGTATTTATCCAAAAGAGTTGAAATCAGTGTCTCAAAGAGATATTAGCTCCCCCATTTTCATTTTGACACTATTTATAATAGCCCGGATGTGGAAACAACTTAAATGTCCATCAACAGATAGATGGCTAAGGAAAATGTGGTGTATACACACAACAGAATACTAGTTAGTCGTAAAACAGGAGGAAAACCTCGTGGCCCAGAGGACACTGTGCTAAGTGAAATACGCCAGCCCCAGAAAGACAAACACTGCATGATTCAATGTATATGAGGTATCTAAAATAACCAAATGCATAGAATCAAAGAGTGCAATGGGGCTCTCCAGGGGCTGGAGTGAAAGGGAAATGGGGAGTTATCAATCAATAGGCATAAAATTTCAGTGAAGCAAGATGAATACACCCTAGGGGTCTGCTCTACAACATTCCACCCATAGTCCACGTTATTGTCTAAATAAATTTGTAAGAGATCTCATGTTAAGTGTTCTTGACACAGTAAAATAATTTTTTAAAAAATTATATGCACGGCTGGAAAAAAATACCTACCAGTTAAATAATGTATGATTTCCTGAGCTTTTTATGTATTTTAATATTTTGGTGGTTTTTAAAAGAATGTGTACAGAGTACCTACAGGACGGCAGACACCAAGTGTGTGCTGAGGATATAAGGACATGTGAAAAAACAGTCCCTGCTCTCCACGAGTTTCCCAGGATTCCTCAGGCTTTTGAAAGCCAAAATTAATTTTCAAAGCTGGTCAACACGGATGTGACCGTCTCTTCCTAGCTCCCATTATTGCATTCTACTTCCAAGCTTTGTGTTTTTTTAAAGATTTTATTTATTTATTTGACAGAGAGAGAGAGTAGGCAGTGGCAGGCAGAGGGAGAGCGAGAAGCAGGCTCTCCACTGAGGAGGGAGCCCCACGCGGGGCTCGATCCCAGGAAGCGGAGATCATGACCTGAGCTGAAGGCAGATGCTTAACCGACTGAGCCCTCCAGGTGCCCCCCAATCTTTATTTTTAAATTACCTCCAAATATACATGATTTTATCTTTAGAACTATAGTCTAATGTGTAATCTATGCTCTTTCAGACATGCTGCTTCAATTTAACGACAACTAAAAAGGGCCCTTGGCTGCTTCTGTACCATTGACTTTCTGCAAACTTCACCTTAACCTCCCCAGATCACTGCCTTTGCATTGCACAGGCTGATGAGAGCTCCCCAGCCTGCAACAGTGTGGGCTCATAGCAGTACGATAAAAGCGATAGGAAGTCCACAGCACCACCCTATCGAATCCAACAGCATTATGGGTGAGTAAAGACAAATTTCAAATGGTAGAGCCATTCTCGGATTGATCAACAAGAAATTTTCCAATCCTAATTAAGACCCACTTTAATTTAATGTCAATTTATTGACACAAATTAAACTCGGCCCTCATTCTTTCTCTCTTAGACTATTAAATAGCTCCCAGATGGATTCTCCTCTGCCGTTAATGCCCTCATTCATTCATTCATTCATTCCTTTTCTCATTCATTCATCATTTACATTTTATGTATTTAATAGCAATCTTGCCATTGTTTATTCTTTTTTTATATGTTTACTTCTTTCTTTTTTTAAGATTTTATTTATTTATTTGAGAAACAAAGAGAAAGACAGTAAAAGAGAGCACAAACAGGGAAAGAGCAGAGGAAGAGGAAGAAGCAGACTCCCTGCCAAGCACAGAGCCGGATGCAGGGGCTTCATCCCAGGACCCTGGGACCATGACCTGAGATGAAGGCAGATGCTTCACCGACTGAGCCACCCAGGTACCCCTTTATTCATTTTTTTTAATCAGTCGACCTTCTATTTTCCAGGCATGGGGAGCTAACATTTTGATGAGGATAATTTGGATTCAGGAACATTCTGACTCTTCATAAAGGACAAATGACTAGGGGCACATGGGCAACTCCGTTGGTTAAGCAACCAACTCTTGGTTTCCGCTCAGGTTGTGATCTCAGGGTCTTGAGATCAAGCCCCACATGGGGCTCCATGCTCAGCAGAGAGTCTGAAGATTCTCTCTCTGCCCCTCCCCCCTTAAATAAATAAATAAATAATAAATCTTTTTAAAAAATGCCTAAGTCATATGTTTGCTGCCACATAATGTACATGATAGAAACCCTCTCCTTATCAGTGATTCTTGCTTCTACCTGATCAACAGTTCTAGGATCTTGACATGTGACATTGGGAAAGCAAAAGCTAAGATAGGGGAAGTTGGACAGGGATGAAATTATGGATGACTACGAGTATCCACTGAGACTGTAAACTGTGGTGATCCACCAAAAGGTTTGGGCAGGAATATCTCATGATCAGACAGGAATTTTGGAGAGCTCTCTCCAGCAGCAGGGAGGATGGATGGCGAAAGTAGGCTGGAGGTAGAACCAATAAGGGGTCTCTTGTAACAACCCAGTCAAGAAGGTGGGACTGAGTGGTATTGGGGATGGAGAGAAGGAGGCAAAATAATATATTTAGGAGTTAGAATCAACAGACTTAAGGTGAGGGGCGCCTGGGTAGCGCAGTCGTTAAGCGTCTGCCTTCGGCTCAGGGCGTGATCCTGGCGTTCTGGGATCGAGCCCCACATCAGGCTCCTCCACTGGGAGCCTGCTTCTTCCTCTCCCACTCCCCCTGCTTGTGTTCCCTCTCTCACTGCTGTCTCTCTGTCAAATAAATAAATAAAATCTTTAAAAAAAAAAAACAGACTTAAGGTGTGAATGAGAAGGAATCTAAGATGACCACCAATTTTCTCACTGGGGGTGATCCAATGGAATGTGGAACATTAAATAAGTTAGGGAACATTGGACTATCGTGTTTGGGGAAAGAGATAACCAGGATACATTAACTTTAAAATGTACATGAGGCATTCAAGAGGTGATATCCAGTTAATAGTTCAATGCTTTCCAAGGCTTTACAACAATACCATTTAAGAAGCTTTAGAAAATGCAGATGCCAAGCCTCTCCTCTCATATTCACCCCAATTCATAAACCAGGTTATCTGAGGTCGGACCCTGGGATTCCAATCACCAGGATGAAAATGGCCAAGGTCACGTAGTATACAGGTCTAGAGCTTAAGATTCACATCTTTTTTTTTTGTAATTTAGATTTGAGAATTATTACTGTTCAGGTGGCAGTTGAGGTCCTGGATGTGAGTGAGATCACCCAGAAAGACTGAGAAGAATGAGAGAAAAGCAGAAGAAAGACAGAGCATCACATCATTTCAGCATTAAAGTGGAGTCAAGGTAAAAGGAGCCTACTGAGGGGGCCAGAAGGAGTCACTTGCCAGGTGAACCAAGTTGTAACCCAGCTGAGAATGTCATGAAAATACAAGGTAGAATTGATAGGGATGCTTGAAGACAAAGGTGAGAGAAGAGGAAACCAGTGGTCTAATCCTTTGAGAAACTCAGTGGTAAGACTGGGAGTCACTCACCAGGGATTTGTCTTGAGTACAAGGAAGAGACAACATGGTTGTTAAAATCCCCCAGAATCAGTGGATGAACAGGGATGGAAAGGAAGGCTGTGAGCTAGGCTGACATCCTCAATGAACAAGGGGAAAAAGACACCAAAGAGAAGGCATAGAGAGGGCCGAGCTGATGGTGCAGTTTATGAAAAACATGGGTTTTCACATAAATCTAAAAGTAAGGGTCTGGCAGCCTCAGGAAACTGCCGTTCTCATTCTACTGGATTCTCCCTGCTGAAGCTCCCAGGAGCTTCCTAACACACAAATCTGTGGATTTCACTCCTCTTTTTAAAATTTGTCATGGCTGCCATCACCCTCTAAACATAGCCTATGAGGTGGTCATGACTGGTATTGGCTTCATTTCCCTCCCCCACCCAAAGGATCGTGGGGACCGCTTGTGCCCCTGTGCACGCGCTAGTCCTTTTGTCTGTGACTTTGTCTCCTCGGTTGCTACGGCTACCTCTCTGTCAGCCCACACATGAGCCCATGGAAGCCCATCCTGACCAGTGGCCTGACTCATTGCTGGCCTAATTCGCTCTTCTAGCACCCACTCCACTCTCTTCCAGCAGTTTCCACATTGTGTCATGATTAATGTTATAGAGCTCTCTTCCCCTATGGGACTGATCACTTTGAGACCAACTGGGATTTTCATTTGTTCTCTACCTTCAGTCCATAGCATTCTGCCTGAAATGTAGCAAGCACTCAGTACACATTGACCCACGTGATATTTGCCTTCCAAGCTATTGAGTTGATTCTCATCATAGGAAAGCTTTGTACATAATTCGTACTCTCACATAGTCATTGCAAACTCATACAGAGATTCCAAGAATGATTGTTACAATCTAGTTTTCAAACTGACATGCATAAATATCATAAATGTTTGTTAGGGCCTCATCCTAACAGTTGTATGAAGGAGATAAAATGACATCTTTCCAGAAGCAAAAGAAAGAAATTCCTCCTCTCCTGATCCTTTTAAGTGGCCTTTGCCACCCCGCAGCCTCCAGCAAAGAACTTTGTTTTTCTAGCGACTTCTATATTTGACCAGCCATGCCCCTGAGGGGCTGTTGGTCACCTTCCATGAGGTCCCTAATCCTGTCCTTAATGATTCTGCTGGAGGCACATTCCTTGGTGGACAAGCCAGAGACAGGACAGTTGGAACATCTGAGCATGAATATCCAGAAGGAGGAAGGCGAGATCTTTCCCTGTCCTCCACCCTCATATTTGTTACCTACATATCCCACATAGGTTAAGCCATTGCCAATTCATTTTTGTATGTGCTTACCGCACCTGCCTTAACTCTTCTCATCTCCTTGCCAAATCGTGGGCACTGGCTACCAAAATTGCTACCAGCTGATTGTTCCTGGTAGAGGCAGAAGTCTTCTCTTGGCCATGGTAACAGAGAAAGTCATTACCAGAAAAATCACTATTTCCTGAAACTTCTAATATTACTGCTATATAGGTCTATAAATCCCACATCAAGATTATGCCCTATTTTGGTAAAAATATAAAATAATAAAAAAAAAA
>NC_048221.1:62530397-62600608 GCF_002007445.2 Ailuropoda melanoleuca | reverse complement strand
CTCTCTCTCTCTCTCTCAAAATAAACAAATAAAATTGTTTAAAAAAATGAATTGTGAATATGTTTTTATTTTGCATTTTTCTAGTGATTCAAGAAAAGCAAACTGATTTAGAAATTTTCAAAAATGCATCACATAACGTGTATAAAGATACAAATAAAAATCATTAACCCATCCATCAGTGAAAAAAAGTTAATTTTTTGCATATTTTTCTAGTATGATTTAGACATTAGATCATGTCGTAGGCACCATTATGTATACTGCCTTTTTTTTATTATAATAATATTTTTTATTATATTATGTTAGTCACCATACAGTACATCTCTGGTTTTTGATGTAAAGTTCGATGATTCATTAGTTGCATATAACACCCAGTGCACCATGCAATACGTGCCCTCCTTACTACCCATCACCAGTCTATCCCATTCCCCCACCCCTCCCCTCTGAAGCCCTCAGTTTGTTTCTCAGAGTCCATAGTCTCTCATGTATACTGCCTTTTTTGTTACATATTACATCGAAGCCATTCTATGACATTGGGAATGTATCAAGTTTTGTGCAGTGGCGTACTGTCACCAAGTAGGTTTAGCTGAGGCGGGATTCTTGCTAAGAGAATGTATCAAAACATAGATTTTTTAAATAGCTGCCTGATATCCCATCATGGCAATTACCATGTTTTGCTTAATTGTGGCCATTAACATTGTTTCTACGTATTTTCTATTATCTGCTACTATAATGAAGATCTGTGAGCAGACATCCCTATCCACCTGCCCAATTCTTGCTTAGGACTAATTCATAAAGAAAGAGGAGGTCCTTGGACAAAGGGCATAGATATCTTAAAGGATTTTTAGCTACATTGCCATTTTTCCTTCCAGAAAGAGGATGGAATTTATGCTGCCATCTACAGCATACCTGTAACAAAGAGAAATCATAACAGGATTAAGTATCTAACGTTCTCTAATCTTGCAAATGTTCTACGGTTAAAACCATGAGTTAATGATCATAGCAAAACTAAACATTTCTTCACAAGTATTGACTCTTTATATTTCACTTTTGTAAGTTATCTTTCATATCGTAAGCCAATTATCTACTAAAGTCTTTGTTTTTATTACTGATTTGAATGGGCTCTTCACATATCAGAGGCATTAAATTTTTATCCTTTATGTATGTTACAAATATATCCTAGTGTGTTGCCTTTTCTTGAGATTTTTTTTGGCACACGTTTCCACCTTTACATAGTGCATTTATTAATATTTTCCTTTGTGATCCTTCTCCTATTTTTAAGCCCTTACCCATTCAAAGATCAAGGAGGCATTCATCACAGTTTTACTCAATTTTTATAGCTTTTTTCAGGTTTTACTCTTAATTTCTCTAGAATTAATTTAAGAGAGGGACACCCGGGTGGCTCAGTTGGTTAAGCATCTGCCTTCAGCTCAGGTCATGATCCCAAGGTCCTGGGATCGAATCCCTCATCAGGCTCCCTGTTGCAGGGAGCCTGCTTCTCCCTCCCCCTGCTCATGCTCTTTCAATCTCTCTCTTTCAAATAAGTAAATTAAATATTTTTAAAAATAGAATTAATTTAGAGATATGAAAGGAATTGGGACTGCAAAGTCATTTTCTCCCAAAAGACAGCTAATTGTCCCAGCATCTTTTTTCACCTTTTCCCCCCATTGATTTGGAAAACCATCTTTGTCCTCTACCAAAGCCTCATATGTAGATGTCATTTTGTCATTCCACACTTGTTACGTAAGAGCTGTTACCTTACCGTTTGTATCTGATTTTACTGTAGCATTTATTACTCTGTACTGTAATCTTTTGCTCATTCCTCTCTCTCCTCTACTACGTTATGAGCTTTCTAATTCTTTTACCGGATCCAGCATGGTGCTTGCTTCACAGAAGCTGGTAAATAGATTTTGATGAGTTGGTGGCAACTCTAGACCCTGTGACAGTCAAGAGGCCAGGTAGACTGGGTGAGATGAATGAAGCCAAAGCCTTTTAGCCGCTCTCGGCCTTGGGGACTGTACAACTGGTTTTGGAAACAAAAACACAGCATCTCAGTTTGGGAAGGAATATTTAGAAGGGGAGACAGTCTTTCCACAGAGCCTGTCTTAAGAGGAGGTGTGATGTTTAGATTTTAGAAAGGTTGCCTGGCTCTAAATAAAATTTCTAGCATCTAATCCTAAAAGTCTTAATTTCCACAGCTACACAAGCATTCCTTTGACTTTAGACTCTGACCTGAGCAAACTCCAATCACTTAGCTAGTTAGTTCTGTTCCCTCTAGGCTTTAAGTCCCCACAGGACTGGCAGAAACCCTCACTAGCTTACAGATCGCTATAGTCCTATAGTAATTTGCATAGTGATTAGCACATAGTAGACAATAAATAAGTATTTTCTGAGTGAATTGACAAATCAGTAGAGATCAAAACAGTAAATCTCAGCAGTTATTTTCACTTATTTTGAGTTTGTCTGTAAGATACATTCTTCAAGAGGCACTGGGTGACTCAGTAGGTTAAGCGTCTGCCTTGGACTCAGGTCATGATCTCAGGGTCCTGGGATGGGGCCCCACATCTGTTGAGCAGGGAGCCTTCTTCTCCCTCTCCTTCTTTCAGGGACGTGAAAATACACACACACAAACTACTGACCTGAGGGCGGGCGAGAGCATTCAAGGACGAGGGGACAAGAAGACAGAAGAGCAGGACTGGAGGACGGACTATCAGCTTAGGTTTTACCCAAATTACCCCAGATAAGAAAATTCCCTGCCTTATCTGTTCTAGTCAGATGTGTTGTTAGTCATCTTCATAACCTTCAAAGACGGATATTTCACAGTGCCCCTTCCAAGATATTTTTTTCCTGAGTTTTAAAAGTGCCTGCTATTCCAGTCATCTGTTATTACATAACAAACCACCGCAAATTTGGGAGGTTCAAAACATCAGTTCAGGGGTGACAGGCTCAGCTAGGCACTTGTCACTTGGGGTCCTTTATCCTGCCACCAGTAGACGTGGCTGAGGCTGGAGCATCTGAAATCTCCCTCTCTCGCATGCCTGGCACCTCACCACATGGCGGGCTTGGGCTTCCCCACAGCATGGTGGCGGCAGGATAATCCGATTTTGGAGACCCAAGCTCCAGAAGGATCCTTCTCAGAGGCCCAGGAAGAACTCACAAGGGCTCAGCCTCAGAAGTTTGAGAATGCCATTTCTGCTGCATTCTTTTGGTCAATAAGGCCAGCATGGATTCTAGGAAAAGGGAATTAGACTCTGCTCTCAGTAGAAGGAATGTTAAAGAGTTTTTACCCATTTTCAGTGCTTCACATTTTTCTCTAAGGAAAAAAAAAATGTATTGTAAGGATGGAACTTATACCTAACTAAATCCTTTCTTGTTATAATTTAAAGCCATTTTCCTTATTCTGTCTTCATGGAGTTAGTCACCAGGTGACTAGAAAACTCGTGTCTGATAGCCTGAGTTTCTATAATTAAATAAATTTACATCTTGTCAGGAACTGACAAGGAGTCCCTATCTCCAAAATGAGTAGCTAAAATGTCTATGGTATTTTTTGACTCCAAGTTTTGCAAGTCGATCTGGGACTTTACTCATCGTTCTGTCTTGTACAAAAAGTCTAAAAGTGGCTTTATGGTGAATACTTCTTGTAGATGATGAACTCCAAACATTCAAATAACTGACAAAAATTCCTTTCTCTCAATTACTACTACTGAATTATATTGTCCAGATAGATACAGTTCCGAATGTACACATAAAAGATAAAGTTATTACAACATTTTGAAGAAAATCTTTGAAGCTAATTATCTCAAGATTAGGGAAAGACTATCTTTTAATTAATTTCAAACCCTGGATTGAGTACTAAGAAAAACACAAAAGAATGATTTCCAATAGGAAGTGGTGGTTACGGAAGAGTCTCCGCCTCCTTGAGGATTACCATTTAATTTTCAACATCGATTTGAGATAAATGCTGGTATGATCTCCAAGGAAAGACTGTTTCAGTTATAAAACCTAATGAAGAAGCATACAGTTTAATAAGCAAAATATATATTGTGCTCCTTTGTTAACCTCATTTCTACGCTCTCTGCCTGGGTTTGAATGAGGCTATTTACTTTTACCCATTCACTGTTTTTCACAGTAAATGTCATAAAGAGTGAGTCTTCGAGGGATATACCTCAGGCCTTTACTGATCTTTTTCTTTACTTTCTCTCCTCCTAACATCCAACCCACTGCTTGGCACTTGGAGTTTTGACAAGTGAATTGCCACAGATATTTTTGCTTTTTCTTATATTAATGAATAAACTTAAAATTGAATGTTATCCGATTTATGACACGGCGTGCACGGTGTCAGATGAAGCTTTAAATTACCTACAAGTTCACTCCTACAGCTTAATAGCAAAAAAGCTAAAAACCTGTTTAAAACATGAGCTAAGGACTTGATTTAGATGTTTCTCCAAAGAGGACATACGAATGCCCAACAGGTACATGAAAAGATGTTCAACGTCAGTCAGCATTAAGGAACTGCTCTTGAAACCACACGGGATACCACTGCACACGTGTTTGGATGGCTATTATTAAAGAGAAAAGATGGCAAGTACTGGGGAAGATATGGAGAAATTGGAGCCCTTGTGCACTGTCGGCAGGAATGCAGGCTGGGGCATCCACTCTGGAAAGCAGTATGGACGCTCCTCAAAAAACTGAAAATAGAACTACCCTACAATCCAGCAATTCCACTTCTGGGTATTTATCCAAAAGAGTTGAAATCAGTGTCTCAAAGAGATATTAGCTCCCCCATTTTCATTTTGACGCTATTTATAATATCCCGGATGTGGAAACAACTTAAATGTCCATCAACAGATAGATGGCTAAGGAAAATGTGGTGTATGCACACAACAGAATACTAGTTAGTCATAAAACAGGAGGAAAACCTCGTGGCCCAGAGGACACTGTGCTAAGTGAAATACGCCAGCCCCAGAAAGACAAACACTGCATGATTCCATTTATATGAGGTATCTAAAATAACCAAATGCATAGAATCAAAGAGTGCAATGGGGCTCTCCAGGGGCTGGAGTGAAAGGGAAATGGGGAGTTATCAATCAATAGGCATAAAATTTCAGTGAAGCAAGATGAATACACCCTAGGGGTCTGCTCTACAACATTGCACCCATAGTCCACGTTATTGTCTAAATAAATTTGTAAGAGATCTCATGTTAAGTGTTCTTGACACAGTAAAATAATTTTTTAAAAAATTATATGCACGGCTGGAAAAAAATACCTACCAGTTAAATAATGTATGATTTCCTGAGCTTTTTATGTATTTTAATATTTTGGTGGTTTTTAAAAGAATGTGTACAGAGTACCTACAGGACGGCAGACACCAAGTGTGTGCTGAGGATATAAGGACATGTGAAAAAACAGTCCCTGCTCTCCACGAGTTTCCCAGGATTCCTCAGGCTTTTGAAAGCCAAAATTAATTTTCAAAGCTGGTCAACACGGATGTGACCGTCTCTTCCTAGCTCCCATTATTGCATTCTACTTCCAAGCTTTGTGTTTTTTTAAAGATTTTATTTATTTATTTGACAGAGAGAGAGAGTAGGCAGTGGCAGGCAGAGGGAGAGCGAGAAGCAGGCTCTCCACTGAGGAGGGAGCCCCACGCGGGGCTCGATCCCAGGAAGCGGAGATCATGACCTGAGCTGAAGGCAGATGCTTAACCGACTGAGCCCTCCAGGTGCCCCCCAATCTTTATTTTTAAATTACCTCCAAATATACATGATTTTATCTTTAGAACTATAGTCTAATGTGTAATCTATGCTCTTTCAGACATGCTGCTTCAATTTAACGACAACTAAAAAGGGCCCTTGGCTGCTTCTGTACCATTGACTTTCTGCAAACTTCACCTTAACCTCCCCAGATCACTGACTTCGCGTTGCACAGGCTGATGAGAGCTCCCCAGCCTGCAACAGTGTGGGCTCATAGCAGTACGATAAAAGCGATAGGAAGTCCACAGCACCACCCTATCGAATCCAACAGCATTATGGGTGAGTAAAGACAAATTTCAAATGGTAGAGCCATTCTCGGATTGATCAACAAGAAATTTTCCAATCCTAATTAAGACCCACTTTAATTTAATGTCAATTTATTGACACAAATTAAACTCGGCCCTCATTCTTTCTCTCTTAGACTATTAAATAGCTCCCAGATGGATTCTCCTCTGCCGTTAATGCCCTCATNTTTATTGACACAAATTAAACTCGGCCCTCATTCTTTCTCTCTTAGACTATTAAATAGCTCCCAGATGGATTCTCCTCTGCCATTAATGCCCNTTAAATAGCTCCCAGATGGATTCTCCTCTGCCGTTAATGCCCTCATTCATTCATTCATTCATTCCTTTTCTCATTCATTCATCATTTACATTTTATGTATTTAATAGCAATCTTGCCATTGTTTATTCTTTTTTTATATGTTTACATCTTTCTTTTTTTAAGATTTTATTTATTTATTTGAGAAACAGAGAGAAAGACAGTAAAAGAGAGCACAAACAGGGAAAGAGCAGAGGAAGAGGAAGAAGCAGACTCCCTGCCAAGCACAGAGCCGGATGCAGGGGCTTCATCCCAGGACCCTGGGACCATGACCTGAGCTGAAGGCAGATGCTTCACCGACTGAGCCACCCAGGCACCCCTTTATTCATTTTTTTTAATCAGTCGACCTTCTATTTTCCAGGCATGGGGAGCTAACATTTCGATGAGGATAATTTGGATTCAGGAACATTCTGACTCTTCATAAAGGACAAATGACTAGGGGCACATGGGCAACTCCGTTGGTTAAGCAACCAACTCTTGGTTTCCGCTCAGGTTATGATCTCAGGGTCTTGAGATCAAGCCCCACATGGGGCTCCATGCTCAGCAGAGAGTCTGAAGATTCTCTCTCTGCCCCTCCCCCCTTAAATAAATAAATAAATAATAAATCTTTTTAAAAAAATGCCTAAGTCATATGTTTGCTGCCACATAATGTACATGATAGAAACCCTCTCCTTATCAGTGATTCTTGCTTCTACCTGATCAACAGTTCTAGGATCTTGACATGTGACATTGGGAAAGCAAAAGCTAAGATAGGGGAAGTTGGACAGGGATGAAATTATGGATGACTACGAGTATCCACTGAGACTGTAAACTGTGGTGATCCACCAAAAGGTTTGGGCAGGAATATCTCATGATCAGACAGGAATTTTGGAGAGCTCTCTCCAGCAGCAGGGAGGATGGATGGCGAAAGTAGGCTGGAGGTAGAACCAATAAGGGGTCTCTTGTAACAACCCAGTCAAGAAGGTGGGACTGAGTGGTATTGGGGATGGAGAGAAGGAGGCAAAATAATATATTTAGGAGTTAGAATCAACAGACTTAAGGTGAGGGGCGCCTGGGTAGCGCAGTCGTTAAGCGTCTGCCTTCGGCTCAGGGCGTGATCCTGGCGTTCTGGGATCGAGCCCCACATCAGGCTCCTCCACTGGGAGCCTGCTTCTTCCTCTCCCACTCCCCCTGCTTGTGTTCCCTCTCTCACTGCTGTCTCTCTGTCAAATAAATAAATAAAATCTTTAAAAAAAAAAAACAGACTTAAGGTGTGAATGAGAAGGAATCTAAGATGACCACCAATTTTCTCACTGGGGGTGATCCAATGGAATGTGGAACATTAAATAAGTTAGGGAACATTGGACTATCGTGTTTGGGGAAAGAGATAACCAGGATACATTAACTTTAAAATGTACATGAGGCATTCAAGAGGTGATATCCAGTTAATAGTTCAATGCTTTCCAAGGCTTTACAACAATACCATTTAAGAAGCTTTAGAAAATGCAGATGCCAAGCCTCTCCTCTCATATTCACCCCAATTCATAAACCAGGTTATCTGAGGTCGGACCCTGGGATTCCAATCACCAGGATGAAAATGGCCAAGGTCACGTAGTATACAGGTCTAGAGCTTAAGATTCACATCTTTTTTTTTTGTAATTTAGATTTGAGAATTATTACTGTTCAGGTGGCAGTTGAGGTCCTGGATGTGAGTGAGATCACCCAGAAAGACTGAGAAGAATGAGAGAAAAGCAGAAGAAAGACAGAGCATCACATCATTTCAGCATTAAAGTGGAGTCAAGGTAAAAGGAGCCTACTGAGGGGGCCAGAAGGAGTCACTTGCCAGGTGAACCAAGTTGTAACCCAGCTGAGAATGTCATGAAAATACAAGGTAGAATTGATAGGGATGCTTGAAGACAAAGGTGAGAGAAGAGGAAACCAGTGGTCTAATCCTTTGAGAAACTCAGTGGTAAGACTGGGAGTCACTCACCAGGGATTTGTCTTGAGTACAAGGAAGAGACAACATGGTTGTTAAAATCCCCCAGAATCAGTGGATGAACAGGGATGGAAAGGAAGGCTGTGAGCTAGGCTGACATCCTCAATGAACAAGGGGAAAAAGACACCAAAGAGAAGGCATAGAGAGGGCCGAGCTGATGGTGCAGTTTATGAAAAACATGGGTTTTCACATAAATCTAAAAGTAAGGGTCTGGCAGCCTCAGGAAACTGCCGTTCTCATTCTACTGGATTCTCCCTGCTGAAGCTCCCAGGAGCTTCCTAACACACAAATCTGTGGATTTCACTCCTCTTTTTAAAATTTGTCATGGCTGCCATCACCCTCTAAACATAGCCTATGAGGTGGTCATGACTGGTATTGGCTTCATTTCCCTCCCCCACCCAAAGGATCGTGGGGACCGCTTGTGCCCCTGTGCATGCGCTAGTCCTTTTGTCTGTGACTTTGTCTCCTCGGTTGCTACGGCTACCTCTCTGTCAGCCCACACATGAGCCCATGGAAGCCCATCCTGACCAGTGGCCTGACTCATTGCTGGCCTAATTCGCTCTTCTAGCACCCACTCCACTCTCTTCCAGCAGTTTCCACATTGTGTCATGATTAATGTTATAGAGCTCTCTTCCCCTATGGGACTGATCACTTTGAGACCAACTGGGATTTTCATTTGTTCTCTACCTTCAGTCCATAGCATTCTGCCTGAAATGTAGCAAGCACTCAGTACACATTGACCCACGTGATATTTGCCTTCCAAGCTATTGAGTTGATTCTCATCATAGGAAAGCTTTGTACATAATTCGTACTCTCACATAGTCATTGCAAACTCATACAGAGATTCCAAGAATGATTGTTACAATCTAGTTTTCAAACTGACATGCATAAATATCATAAATGTTTGTTAGGGCCTCATCCTAACAGTTGTATGAAGGAGATAAAATGACATCTTTCCAGAAGCAAAAGAAAGAAATTCCTCCTCTCCTGATCCTTTTAAGTGGCCTTTGCCACCCCGCAGCCTCCAGCAAAGAACTTTGTTTTTCTAGCGACTTCTATATTTGACCAGCCATGCCCCTGAGGGGCTGTTGGTCACCTTCCATGAGGTCCCTAATCCTGTCCTTAATGATTCTGCTGGAGGCACATTCCTTGGTGGACAAGCCAGAGACAGGACAGTTGGAACATCTGAGCATGAATATCCAGAAGGAGGAAGGCGAGATCTTTCCCTGTCCTCCACCCTCATATTTGTTACCTACATATCCCACATAGGTTAAGCCATTGCCAATTCATTTTTGTATGTGCTTACCGCACCTGCCTTAACTCTTCTCATCTCCTTGCCAAATCGTGGGCACTGGCTACCAAAATTGCTACCAGCTGATTGTTCCTGGTAGAGGCAGAAGTCTTCTCTTGGCCATGATAACAGAGAAAGTCATTACCAGAAAAATCACTATTTCCTGAAACTTCTAATATTACTGCTATATAGGTCTATAAATCCCACATCAAGATTATGCCCTATTTTGGTAAAAATATAAAATAATAAAAAAAAAAGCCCCGGGACAGCAATGCCTCAATAGTTATATTTTGTGACACAAAGATATTCTTTGAAAGTGCCCTTCATGTTTTGTCAACTGTATCGAAAGAAAAGTATTAGCCCATTAAAAGCAAGATGAGTGCTAATATTTTCTTCATATCCCTAAATTTAATGCTCTAATTATTTGTTTTTAAAAATATAACCATTTTTGGGGGGGCACCTGGGTGGCTCCGTCAGTTGAGCGATCAACTTTTGATTTCAGCTCAGGTCATGATCTGGGAGTCCTGGAATCAAGCCCCTCATCAGGCTCCCCACTCAGCACAGAGTCTGCTTCTCTCTCTTCCTCTCCCCCTCCCCCTGCTCATGTGTGCATTCTCTCCCTCTAAAATACATAAATAAATCTTTAAATATATATATATAATTATATATATATATAATTATATATATATATATAATCACCATTTTCACTCTCTCATTGGAGACACTGTTGGCTAGTTTATTATGTTGAGAGGCCAAGAAGTTGTCTTCACTTCAATTTCTAAACTGAAAGTCAGATCCAAACTTTTGAAGAGAGGCATCTGAGGCAAGTGGCACCAAAGGTTTTGTTAATATCCATGCACTCTCCTGAGCTCTCCCCCTCACTCTGAAACTTTAATACTTAACAGAGTTTTGAAATGGTTGCTTGGCCAGAGTTTTTAATTGGGGCGAGCCACTGTTCTTCTGGCCAGAAGTCTGTGAAAAGGGGCAGCAGGAAGAGTAGGCTCATCAGAGCCCCCAGACATCCTAGTGGAAAACCTCTCTCCCCAAGGAGCTTGGTCCCTGCCCTTGAGCATTCCAAAGTCTGCAACTTTCCATGGCTACATATGGCCCATTGACAGTTAGCAGCTGTCAAGCGGACAGGCCATGCAAACCCAGCTGGCCAATTGAGGCCACGTCTAGACAAAATGAATGGACACAGCTCATCAGTTCCACTTGGCCATCCCCGCAATTGATGCAGATCAGCCCTGGGGCTCATTGCAACTGCAGAGATGAGCGTGGGAGCGTGGAGCTCATCGGGGTGAAGGAGACAGTCACGCAGTGGTCCTGGCTGCCCAGGGTGAGCTCCAAACACCGTGCTGCCAAAGGGGACAGACCTGCTCCACAACTGTTGTCGGAGTTCATTCCAGTCGGTGGCTCGTTCTAATCTCAAGTCTCACCACCAAGCCGTCCATCTCAGGAAGCGGTTTCTAAAATCACTTTGTTGAGTGTTCTGTCGAGCAGAAGAAACTAACTCAGTGCTCCAAAGTTAAGAATCTCTCTCCTTATCAAAGCTAGGCCATGGCAGAAAGGAATATTTCAAAAATTAAGGAAGTGATGAGATTTCCTCCAGCTGCCATCACACGACATCTGTTGAAGAAAGAAGCCACAAAGCATAATATAGTCACAAAAATAAATGTCATCGAACTGACTGTTCCGTCTTCAGCCTAAACTTTACGATCTTTTTTTTTTTAAATCATTTTTGGAGAATTTCAAAAATCATCAAAAATCCTCCCTCAGACATAAAATACTGCTCTGTAAACGTATTAGCAATTCCAGCGAGAGGCTAGCCTTTGTGATGACGAAAGAAAACTGGTTATCAAAATAGCTCCGGCGTGCTTCAAAAGATAAATTAGAAAGACAGAAGATGCCACAAAATCCGCTTGAGGAAACGGAAGTTGTCTGCATCCAAGAACTCCGGGGCCGAGGCGATGAGCTCCCAGCTTCTCACCAAACATGCGGCCCCATGCAGAAATACGCCAAAACAACACAGTTTGGGCTCACTGTATCCCAATTAATACTATAATGAGCTTCCTTAGATAGCCAAATCCTTAATCAGCCCTATCAAAACTATGTCTGTTCAGAAAAAGACTCCTGTTAATGCTGCTTAATGCCTGACAGTGGTTAAGCACCATTAATACTCCATAATTTCATTGTATGTTATTGTAATCATATCAGCTTATATCTCAGTGGCTACGCGAGGCTCAATAGGCTGCCGTGAATTACAGGTCACGTGACTCTGCTTCAGTAAGAGACTATCTTCCATCACAACCAGACCTCCTTTGCCCTCCCCGCAGTCAGTAGCCTAAGCAGGTATTAATAAAGGTCTCCTTTTTTAAATTGCATAGCTCTAAATGGTCTTTAAGGGACCCAGCAGTAATCTCAAGATCCCTATATTTTAGCAGGAAAGCAGGACAGAGGAATTAATAAGAGCCCTTTCTGTGTAAACTACTCCCTGCTCTAAGGCTATAACGTGATGTCAGGGCGCTAAGAGAATTTTAAATGCACAGGATGGATTGTTTGTGTTGCAAAAGCGAAACAGGGGCCAAAGGCTAAGAGACTTGAGAAAATTGAAAGACTGCCAGGGATGCTGGGATGCAAATAGCAACAAAACAGGGATAAATGCTCCTACTCACATATGCAGGAGTCCTGCAGAAGGGGGAAAAAAAAAAAAGGTTATTAATTTTCACCAGGCTGGATCTTACAGCTGGTGGCTCAGCGTCAGTTTTCGGTGTAATGAAAATGGTCTGAGCAGAAGATAAATGGTTCATAAAGTGGACCATTTAGATGCAATCGAGGCTCAATCTGCCCAGTGACTAATCACGTCCCCCCAGTAAAGCTGAATTCCACTAACAGACCTTTTTTTTTTTTCTTTTTTTCTTCCCTGGCTGTACCAGTGAATTGTAGCCGGGTCTAAGTTCAAGGCAGGCAGAGAATTATCTTGATTTATTAGCGCACTCCCTGGCCGTGCCACTCGCTCGGCTGTGCCTTTGTGGGCTTCTGCCCTGTTGCTGTCGGAGTATAATTTTTACCGTTCCCCTGTGACTAGTACACAGCATCATTTTCAGCTGCTAGAAAAATGGGCTGCTTTTGCACCTGTAATTTTTCTTCTTTTGCTGCTGAAGGTATATAATATATCTCTAAAGTGCGTAATAAGTTTCTGAAAAACGTGTTTTTAAAAGAAATTGATTCCAGTGGTTTATAAACCTGAGCAAGGCCACGTAAGGAAATGCACCAGATTGCAAAGGTATGCCTGGTTGGCGAAGCAGCCATTTTTACCCTTCCGGTTGGTAAATCCTGACTCCTAGTCCAGAGTATAATTTCAGGCATTTTTCTATACAGTAGTTGCTTCTCATAATGAACTCTGATCAAATAAAAATGTTGTTTATGTGGAGACTTTACAAGTCCTGATTACGTATAAAATAGAGTAGAATCCCTCATAATGACATTTAATTGTGAGAAAGAAAAGATCCCAATAGAAGAGCGTTCAGCTGCATTTGTTCAGTCTTCCTTTGCAAAATGCCGTTTATAGATCGTTCAATTATGACATTATTATGAGCTGCGTAAGAGTAACTCACTGGTTCTCCATATTTTTAGACCTATGGAAAATAAACGTGGGTGTGATTTTCGTTATTTGACTGGGAGTTATTCACAAAAGGCCCTTCATGTCTATGAGGATTGACTGTCCCATTTGGCTAATGAATTCTGATGCTTCACCCATAATCTCGTGAGCATCTTCAGAAAGGCAATTCGCGGCGCTGAGGACACTAGGAGAAGCCAAGTCTCCTCCTCTTGGAGGCTCTGAAGCTTCTAACGGGATGTTATTAATAAACCAACACATGGCAGGAAGACGGGGTCTGAGCTGGCTTATTCTGAGCCTTCCAACGTGATTTTTCCATTTGCCTAGGGACCTGACAGATGTGATAGGTAAACTACCAGGCTATAAGCAGGCGGAAATGCTGCTGCAAACCTCGGTGATCATACGTCTTCTAGAAAAGGAACCCAAGTTCTCAGACACCTGCCTCTGTGTTCATTCCTTCAGGAACGTCAGGTTTCGGAAGGCAGCAGAAGGTGCAGATCCATTACCTCCCGGGCAGCGTCTCAGACCTGCATCTGTCTATTTAGCAGGTGAGCGTTCAACTGCCTTCTTCCCTTTTCCGCAGAGCTTTGACCAACGCAGCTGTGAACTGGCTTTTGCAGTAGGACAAATGGGCTTGTGTGATGCCGACCACGCCTACAGTTTTGGCAGCAAAAAAAAGATGGAGGCGCTTCTGAGTCGCCATTTGCAGCCAAGTGTATCAGCAGAACACGCCTGCAATGTCACAACCAGAGCACCCAGTGCTTCTGTCACTCAGGTAGCAAACATTCATTGCATGCTTATTACATGTCAAATACTATGAAGGGTTTGCAGAACACACAGATAAATGTGGCAGAGCCCTTCTCCGACGAACTTGCAATCTTGAATGGCTAATGACTAAATGAGTGAATGGATGGGTGTCTCTGGCTTGGATTATGCTCAATAAATCTGAAGGAATAAGGCCAAAGGTCAGGTAACTCCACTTCTAGTCAGAGCCAGCCAAGATCAGTGTGGCTTTGAGGAAGTCACTTAACTTCTCTGCACGTCGATCTCATAACTATAAAGTGAGGATAAATATCTTTGCCTCATTCATCACCCAAGCCAATTTGGGGAATTAATGAGATGGCATTTGTGCAATTGCACTGATGGGCCATACGAATGTAGGCAATTATTACTATTGCCTAAAATGTCAGGGACTGTCATAAAGTCATGAACACCACGTCCTGACCAAGGGCACGTGGTAGAGCCAAGGAAGGTAAGCTGAAATACAGCCCACTTTTTGGGCACCAAGCCATGTGGTTGGATGTGGGGCTGAGTCTATCACGAAGAAAAGGAGACAATTTCCTAATTTGCACAAATACACCAAATGAGCTAGCAACCGTGTGTGCAAATGTGCAAATTATGTCAAAACAGCTCTTGGACCCATTCCATCACTGAGCATTTCCATAAACCAGAAGTACTTGAGTTTTCACTTGCTTCCGTTACATTTGACATTGGCCTTTGACACCAAGCTATAATATCTTGGAAATCTACATCCTGGCTAAAGAACGTGGTTCTTAAGATTTATTTAGTCCATGAAAACATAGCCTTAATTTTTAATTCACGGTGCAAGGGAAGGGAAGGTTCTCAAAAGAAAAGCATAGTTTGTACCTTGGTTGGGTCAAATTCTTTAGAAATAGTCCCTGGCTGAACTCCCCAGCTGAGAGTTAGAACTGTCCGACATGACCCCAACACAGGACTCATTCAACTGCAAGCCAGACTGATCTTTCATGTGTTCTAAACCTTCCCCAACAATCCAAACTACATAGCCCCATCTTATCACTGACTGCTTTGGCGCACCTTATCTGTATAGCATTAGTCAACACTGGAATACTGGGGTTTGTTTACTCTTTATATTCTATTTCCCCGTTTAGGGGACCTTGAACAAGTTGCGAACCTCAGTTTCCTCGCCGGTCACATGGTGACACTAACACCTTTCTGGGCCTTTGGGAGATAATGAAAATAAAGAATCCGATAAAAGCTACAATGAACCTTCCACAGTACTAGCCTAAGGGCCCCCCAGAATGCCTGAACCCCTGCCCAAAACCCCTCAGCTCTTTCACACCAAGTCCCTGAGGGATGTGTCCTCATGGTAGCAGGAAGTAAATTTAGGGTCACCCTTCTCCTGTGAGGCCAGAGCAGTGACCAGGCCCAAAACGAATCTGTCTGTCTAACCTGCCTCCAGGTAGAGCACTGGATACAAGAGAGGGAGGGCGGAAGTTGAACCAGGTCTCTGTGTGTCTGTGTGTGTGTGTAATGGATGGAAGCAGGGTTGTTGGAAGAGAGAAAGGTAGATAAGCAGCCTGATTTCCCCTTCTGCAGCCAGCAGGAAAGAAAGCACAGAGCACACCAGACAGATGCAAATCCGTGGGTCTGAATTTAAACTTGCAGTGGCCTCGCCTTTCCTGGAAAAACTGCATTCTGCCATATGATCAACAAACAGCAGCTCTTTCTTGGAAGTTGGTGAATCAGGGGTAGGGAAGCTGGCAGCTGAAGCGGTGGTGAACACTTGACCACCCACACTGAGGCTTCAAGCACCTGACACCTACCGGGTCCTGGGGACCGGACAGTAAACAAGATCGTGATGATCCATCACAGAACATTTTCCAAATAAAATGCACAAAAGAGACTTCACTCCTTTTGAGTGACCAAAACGAGAGCGACCTTCAGGATTTCTACACAGCAGGGTTAGTCCATGTCTTAGTCAGCTTGGGCTAATGCAGCAAACTACCAGAGATGGGGTCGCTTAAACAACAAACCTATTTCTCACAGTTCTGGAAGCTGGAGGAGTCCAAAACCAAGGTGGGGACAGATTCGGTTCCTGTTTGCAGATATCCCTCTTCTTCTTGTGTTCTCATACGCTAGGGAGGGAGAGGTCACCCCTCTGCCCTGTCTTCTTGTAGGGGCGCTAATCCCTTATGAGCTAATTACCCCTCAAAGGCTCCACCTCCAGATACCATCACGTTGAGGACTAGGTTTCAACATTTAATTTTTTTCTTGGGGAGTCAGAGCGGGGCCACAAACACTTGCTCCATTGCATTCAAACTGGGGTGTTTTGTTTTCTAATTGGCATAATGAAAGATAACTTTACACCATTCCAGAACTTCTGCTATTCTTTCTAAGGAATGCTTAAAACATTGAATGGCTTACATTTATGTGGAAAGACAAGTACTTATTGTTTTTACTAAGTTTTGGAAAACCGAATAGCTTGCTAGTTCTGTGTTGCAAATAAAATCAACACTTCTCTCTATAATTTATCAGCTTGTCTCTAAAAACACTTGGATTAATCTAGAGTCTACTTGTCTCCATGTTAAGATAATCATGACAACTGGGTAAAATATTTATCAATAGAAAATTGAATCCAAATACACTAAAACACTCACTGAGCAACTTTTACAAGCCAGTAGGAATTAGGCATAAGACCTACATTCAAGATAGTATCATCCTATGTTATAAATATTGGAGCTTAGATTGGTAAACTGGGTCTGAGAACAAAAATAGGAACTAAGAATTCACATTGTCAGAAGCTGTCCTGTCAATGCCTTCCTTACACATTCACAGGTTCTGTGTTTCTGTGAACCTCTTTATATATACTGGTGTGACAATATATTTATCCTGACAGTAGGCGTGTGTGGGGTTGGGGGAGGGAGGCGAAGGAATACCTATTATCGTTGCTGGGACACAAGTATACTAATTGGCTAATTATGTATTGATTAGAAAACGAAAGATGATTTTTAAAGCCCAATTGGCCACAAATTATTGACTTTTTTTCCCGGTGCTTAGGAAAACTGTTCTTTTAAGTGGAAAATTACATTAACAGTAATAATAAAAATAATTAGCATCACTTTCTAAAAGGTGATATCTCAATTTTGTCATCACATAGTGCCATGTCCTATTACTGTCACATTCCTTAGAAAAATGATCGCATGCAGTCTCATGGTTTTCCGGCTTGGAAAATGACATGGTTTAGCCAAAGCCTTATGGGCTCCATCCTCTCCTTACCTAGAATCAACACGAAAAATGTGAACGAAGTGGACAACCAGGCAAGAACTTAGGAAAACCTCCAGTTTTCAGATTCTACTTCTGTTTGAGCTTCCGACCAGAGGATGGCTGGTGACTCTAAAGGAGAAGTACAGGGTATGGGAGCAGGAAGACACAGGGGGTTTACATCAGACGGTACCAGCGCTCATGAGAAGCACCTGGCTCTGCTACGGTCTGAGTGGGTAACAATATTCAAAACTACTTCCGGTCCACCTTCCTCAGCAAAACTACTTCTGGTTCACCTTTCCTTTCCTCGTAGGAGCGCTAGGGCAGACTCATACCTGGCAGCTGCGATTTCCTCTTTTGCCTCTCCGCCAATCACATGCTGCGCAGGAGAGCCTTCCTGGCAGTTTCGGGAACCAAGGTGGTCCTCTGTACCTAGCTGCCCTTGTCCGGGATATACATTTCCTGCTATGCAGCAAAAAAGGCAGATCAGACAGACATCTTGTCCTTCTACTGAGATCTCCGAAGCGTTGATACGGTCCCTACCCCTCACATGATTAGCAACTATGCAAGAACAGTTTAGGATTTTTAAAAAAATTTTGGCCTTCATGATCTTCGTTTATATCTCAAAATCAAACATCTGGATAAGCTAGGCACTGTAAACCCTCAGATTGGGGAAAGAAGCCACCCAAGGTCACCTGATATTTTAAGAACATCAGGATCCAGACCCTGGCCACTCCTGCTGGGTTTGAGAGGGTGCTTTCTTTACTCACTAATTATCTCATCAGGGACCTGAAGTCTACAGTTCTCAGGACAAATTTTTATTCAAATGATGTGTGGGAAGGTCATCAGTGAAGGAAGTAAAAATTCTAGACTCTCTGAGTTGCAGTGATATTTTTATGAACCTGGTTGCTAAAACCTCATCAGGAAGCACCACCATAGGAATCCACGTTGACTCTGAGCAGTTGCAAATACCAATTCTTAAAATGTTAACAACCAGAAAGAAGAGAAGTCTTCCCCTTGTTACTGCTTGATTCTCGACAAGGGAGAATTTATCAGATATTGACCTCATACTCCGGCAGTGGAAGAACCTACCCCTCTCAAGGGAATATTCTATATAAGCAGGGTCAAAATAGGATCCGCCTGCAGAGGGTCACGCTTCCTTTTACGGGCAAGAAGTACGGACTCAACTACTCTAAAGTATGAAACCAGAAGCCTTAAAGTTACAGTGCAATGTGAATACTTGGGAAAAGCAATGCTCATAGCTTTGAGGTTGAAAACCACCATTTCAAACAAATGATTGGTGCCTTCAGTCAACAGATCTTTGCTGACCACATACTGTATGCCGGCCACTGTTGCAGGTGCTTAAAATATGTCAGCGAATGAAACAGACAAAAATCCCTGCCCTCATGCAGCAAAAAAAATATTGGTCTATTGACGTGATAATGACATCCCCGACCTTTGGACCTCACAAAGATTGTTACCAAGACAACCTCACTCCTTCTCTCCTGCTGTGTTAGTTTCCAAGCTTTGCTTACCATCAAAGGCACTTTATTTTTTTTTTAATTTTATTTATTCATTTGACAGAGATAGAGACAGCCATCGAGAGAGGGAACACAAGCAGGGGGAGTGGGAGAGGAAGAAGCAGGCTCCCAGCGGAGGAGCCTGATGTGGGGCTCGATCCCACAACGCCGGGATCACGCCCTGAGCCGAAGGCAGACGCTTAACGACTGAGCCACCCAGGCACCCCATCAAAGGCACTTTAATATGCACTTGGAAGTGGTGATAAAAAAAATGGCAGCATGACCTAGAACACTGCTCTTCTGTTTCTGCAGGGCTGAAATTGTCAACTCAGTGAACTAGTGAAAATCCCAAATGTTATGTTTGGAGTTTAGTTCAGCCAAACCTACCATGAACCGGTTCCAGGAATGAAGGGTACATGTGAGAGTCAAAAACCCTTCAGTCGGTCTTCATGTCGGTACCGTTCCATCCCTCCTGGTATTTGACCTGAGACCACCAACTCCCCTCCACAGACCACGCCCACACAGGGGTGGAAATGAGCCTTTGGGGGTCTTTTCGGGCTGTGGTTGGATGTCAGCCAGCCATTCAGAAATGAAAGCAGGCTAGCCTCTGACCAACTCCCCCCACCACCAGGCCCCAGCCACCCAGTTCCCCGAGAGGTAGAATGGCTTGCCTGTGCTCCCATTTCTTTTTTCCACCTTCATTTCCATTTATCTTTATCAGTGGATGTCTGGAAAACTTAATTGTTGTTATTTCCATCTTGAACAGGCTAATAGGTATCGGAGAGGGAAAAGCATTCTTTCCCCTTTTTTTCTGAATTTACAAAAATAATAATAATAAAAATAATAATAATACTAAAGCAATAAAATAAAAGCCCATATCAATAAGGGAAGTATAATTGGGTCTTTCGCCTTAACGAAATTTGCTTTCATTAAAACCGAATCTGCAGCGTAGCTCCTTGATTACTTTGGTGTGTGGCATTCACCAGCATAAATAAACCTCCTGCGTGCAAGCCGGGAAGCCCTGCTATTTTAAAGATGAAAAAATTTCAGCTTCTGGATGGCTGCTTTCATTTAACACAGCTTCAAATGAATTTATGAACTGTTCTATAATGTTTTCTGCATACACCAAATGGCAGACTTTAGGCAGAAACCCAATATATGTTTAGTTAGTATATAATAAACATAATATTTACATGGGCTGTGCACTATGTTAAGAATCAAGAGCAGTTGCTCTATAAACTGTTATTGAATTCTCGAACATGGAGCCCTAACCAAGCAGTCCATCAGGATTCCAGAAGAATCTGGGGGGGAGACCCTGACCTACCCCAAGGGCACACACACACGTGTGTGTGTGTTGGCACACATGTGGGGACACACAAACCTATGTCCCCTTCATTAAAAAAAAAAAAAAAACCTCCTTAATCAAAACCTTGACAACAATCTCATTTTTCTTTGGTGGCTAGGATGACAATGTAGTTTAAGATATTGTTTTTAACTTTAAAAGTGTCTCTGTGGTTTTGAAGAATGTTTCAGGAGCTTAAAAAAAAAATTTTTTTTTTTAAATCCCAGTAGATAGAAAAGGCAGTTCATTTCTTAAGCAATAAACAGAAAGCCGGGGGACGGGCGCTGAATAAGCATGCTTATATGGAATTTTTCTTTGAAAAGCCCACTAGTTAGGCACTATAACACTTCAGTTAATATTTCTACAGTGCAAACACGATAGTGGAAATTAAGTTGCCCCAGCAAATTCAGTTTAGTGGGAATTTGTTATGAATAAAATGCTGCTGTTGGCTCTAGAACATTGAATTTATCCACCAAATAATATCTTAGAAATACCACTTCAGAAGAAATCAGCTCTAAATAATTGATAAATTTGGTTTGTTTAGAAACCTTTTGACCTCTGTAATAGAAAGTAAAAACACATTTCAGTTATTAAAGTCACATATATTCCCTCTGGTAGGGGGAGCTTTTAATTTTAAGCTGGGCTCTGTAGGGGCCATTTGATAAAGCTTAGAGACATTTTTCAACTGCTGCCGTTGGATTTGGGTCAACCCCCTTTGGGAAAATGGAAAAAGATAAATTTGTTGCTTTTCATAACACACAAGAAAACTTCAGAGATTTTAAACATTAAGACCTATTGGAAGTGAAAGATGGTTTTTTGGGTAGCCCTTCCGACTACCTCCCATCCCTAAACTCTCTCTTTCCCCCTTTTCTCTGGAAAGAAGGCTTCAATGTTTGTGCTGTTAAAATAAAGGAAAAGAGAATCAGCACTTCCTATTAATATGAGACATTCCTTTTTAGATAAGAGCCGTGGCTCCTGTAGGTGGTATTTAGAGCAACTCTGTTTTGTAGAGAAACTAGCAAGAGACTTTTGAAAGTGATTTCTAACTGCAACATTTTTTGTTCAAATGCACTTATTTAACAAATGACATTATTGGCTATTTCTCTTTTACGACCCAGCGTACCTTCGTGAACGCTCTCCGACATGGTTTTCCACGTTGAAAGAAAATGCACAAGTAATGCAAAAGGTTTACATCTTACAACATTATTATCAATATCATTAATACATATTTGAAAGCACAACCCTTCTCTATAATGAAGAAATGAAAGTGAAGAACTCGCCTCTATTGTATTTATGTAAGACGTGGTCAAATCCCATAGTGCAAGTAAGTGGATTTTTATGAGTTCTTTGTAAAGGCTACATTTTAAGAAGGCACATCGAAAATGTTTCTACAACCCACGGTACCCCAAGCACAGCAGCAATGGTGTTTGGACATTATTTTATTACACCGTGGGCTTGTGAAGGCAAAGGATTGCATCTGATCTCTCTTATGTACTTTAGGAACCTAATTTGCCCTTTTGTTGCCCAATAGATGATTGAAATGCACTGGCCTTTGACAAAGAGCTCATCCCTCAGCTTGACTTTGAAGCCACCTGATGGAAAGAGTATCTGGAATCCACATGGAATGACGCAAGGAAAAAATACGCATAGTAAGAAGTAACTTTCTTATTTCTCAGGAGAGGGTGAAGAGGTGGAAGATTTGAGAGGAGGAAGAAGGAAGAGAAATACCTGAAGGAATCAGGGTGAGCACAGATCTCGGTGTCTGAGGAAAGAGTCCAGCAAGTGCCAGACAAGGGGGCCATCCACAAAAATAAATACCCTTGTTTCCCTGGATTTAAAAAAGGTACTCCAAGAAGTCCTGAAACTGAGCAAGACCATAAACTCCAGCGCAGCAGTGCCTTGAAGGCAATGGACAGCCTGCCCTCTGGCTCCTTCCTCCACGCACCACTACGTACGTGATGGCGTAATGGTTGCATGACTGCCTCCCACTCCCTTAGAAAGAGAAGAACCGTGCTTTGTCTTCAGCATCTGGGATGCATGCTTCCTCAGCATACATCTATTTAGATGTTTATCTTTAGGAACCAACTGGCTAAAACTAAATGATGTGAGTCCCAATTCACATGGAAAAAAGGATTCTGAGGGACCAGTGCCCACACTGATTAGGATGGTGATTATTAAAAAAAAAACAAAAAAACAAAACAAAAAACACACACAAAAAAAAACCCAGAAAGTTAGAAAATAAGTGTTGGTGAGCATGTGGAGAAATTGGAAGCTTTGTGCCTCGTAAAAAAAGAAATGGGAAGCTTTGTGCAGCCACTGTGGGAAATACTATGGTGTTTCCTCAAAAAAAATTAAACAGAATTGCCATAAAATCCAGCAATTCCACTTCTGGGTATATGCCCAAAGGAACTGAAATCAAAGATTCAGACAGCTGTTTGTACATTCACGTTCTTATTAATATTATGGACAAGAGCCAGAAGGTGGAAACAGCCCAGCTGTCCATCAACAGATGAATGACGAAACAATAGGCGGTCTATACCTACGGTGGAATATTATTCAGCCTTAAAAAGGAAAGAAATTCTGACACATGCTACAACACGAATGGACACTTAAAGGCATTCTGACATGAAGATATTATGTTAAGTGAAATAAATCAGACACCAAAGGACAAATAGTGTATGATTGTACCTATATGAGGAACCCAGAGTAGTCAAATTCATAGAGGCAGAAAGGAGAGTGGTGCTTACCAGGGGCTGAGGTGAGGGGTTGGGAGGGTTTAATGTTTAATGGGGACAGAGTTTCAGTTTGGGAAGATGGATTGTTTCTGGAGATGGATGGTGGTGATGGTTATACAAAAATATGAACTGTACACTTAAAAATGATTAAAAGGCTAAACTTTTAATCATACGTAAAACGCATGTTTTAGCACGATAAAAAACGCACAGCAAAGGNTATCGATAAAAAACGCACAGCAAAGGACCAGTGCCGCTATTCACTGAAATCTCATGATGAAAATCAAGAAATCAAATGTGAGCAGAGCTTTCTGTTCAAACCAATTTAAAAAAAAAAAACAAACATGTCCACAATGATAAACCCTAGTTAATATTTTTGTTGCCTACTCATCTGTTTCATATTCTCTTTTCTGTGATATCTGTCATGTTGCCTTGTCTAGACCTAGCCATGTGAGAGGGCTTTGGTCTTCTTCTTGACTCTAAAGATGTCTCTGCAAGTTCACGGGCTTGGGTTCTAATAAGTCCTCCTTATGTTTGGGACATTTTCATCTGTTCTCAATTTACTAAAAATGTTTATTATGCATGAAGAGTTTATTCTACTGAACTGATGAATCAAATTTATTTGTTTCTCTTCAAGGGTATCAGTGTTGTTTGGTTTCACATGATATCTTTTTTTGATTACAAGGATTTTTAGGATATTCACCTGACCTACTTTTCTCACACTTGAGCTGTAGGTTTAGTCAGGAAAGTTCTTCCGATTAATTTCCACAGGTTGAATGTCCTCATCTCCAGTGTCAGAATTTTCAATGAGCCCTAAGGATTTATCACAAATATATTTCTCTTTCTTTTTTCTCTTCATTCTTGTACCTATGTTCAGTAGAGCATGCCTAGCAGAACCTTCGTTTCCTTAGAGTTAATTCACAAATGATTTAAAGCTCTGTTACCCAGGGCCAGATCAAACCTTCTGGAAAAGAAGGAAATGGCACTTAGGACTCAATGCATTTGTTTTTTAAAGGGTTTCAAAGTGAAATTTTATAACCAGTTTATTCATATGTCTCAGTTGTGCCCAACCAGCATCACTAATGTCTATCTTGCCTGGTGTCAATGTGAATAAAATTAAAATATTCTTTATGCAATCAGAAAATAATTTCATTATTGAGCTGATAATACTATCCACAGTTAAATTCACGGTCACTGCAGCTGCTTGTTACATAATTTATTTTTTTCTATTATCTACATCCAATTCTGGCAAAGATCAGAAGAAAGGTACTATTTGGGAAAAACCTTCATAGCTCTCCTAAACAAGCCAGCCTTTGATGAGCACCCTGGTGCCTAGTTACATACTTGAAATTTGTTGCCTGATCATTTGACCCTAAGTCCTGCTTTTATTACATCACTCACTCACTCAACAACTCTTTTTCCCTCAAAAGATTTTTTTTTTCTGTGCTCACAGACTCCTGGTTGTGAAACATGAGTTCAGTGTGGAGAGCTTCCATTTAGATGGCCTCTGTTTAGCGGGAAGAGAGGTTGCATTTTTCATGTTTCTCTACTCATACATCTTTATGTTTTATCAAAAAAAAAGAAAAAAAGCTAGAATAGAATGAGTCTTTTACTTTTAAAAATACAACAAGAGAACACTGTTCCATCAAAAAAGATTTTGACTTGTCTTAATTGACATACATTATATTTGTATGCTATTTCTTTTTATTTGACATATAATTCCCTATTTTATTTATTAATTTAATTTAATTTCATCATGATAAATGTACTCTTTAATCCCCACCCCTATTTCCCCTATCCCCTCACGCACCTCCCTTTGGTAACCATCAGTTATTTCTCTGTAGTTAAGACTGTTTCTTGGTTTGTCTCTCTCTTGTATTTCCTTTGCTCATTCATTTTGCTTCTTAAATTTCATATGAGTGAGATCATATTGGTATTTGTCTTTTTCTGATTGACTTATTTCTCTCTCCTAGCTCTATCCATGTTGTTGTAAATGGCAGAATTTCACTCTTTTTATGGCTGAATAATATTCCAGTGTATGTGTGTGTGTATAACACACATCTTTTTTATCCATTCATCTATGGACACTTGGACGGCTTCCATAGTTTGGCTATTGTAAATAATGCTGCTATAAACATAGGAGTGCATGTATCCCTTTGACTTAATGGTTTTGTACTTTTTTGAATAAATACCCAGTAGAGTGATTCCTGGATCATAGAGTAGTTCTATTTTTAACTTTTTGAGGAAACCCCATACTGTTCTATCCTACTGTAATCTGCAAAGTATGTGATGAAAGGTATTCTATTCCTCTTCAAACCTACATTAGAAACATATAGATAAAGCCTACATTCACGGCTTGTTGGATTTATGGATTCATAGGCAATCCTCATGATTGCACATGTGGACCTACTCTTTCAACCAATGTCTAGTCTAACTTCCCATTGGGTGTTCTATTTGAAATGATTATAATTTCTTCCCTGTACAAGTCTCAAACCATGTATTTCTTCCCTAGGCAAATCAGGAAGTCTAGTCCCGCCAGTGGTATGACCGTGATCCTAGTCACCCCTTCTGGTGACATCTTGGATTTATTCATCTCCTTCAACCTTAGTCCAATGACATTACACTGTCATCAATTCTGTACTGACTGCCTAGCAAGTGCAGACTCGTTTCTCTCTGATGTTTCCAAAACCATCCCTTTCTCTTCACCCGCTTCCCCACCCCACATTCTAGTTCAGGTTCAGGTTCTCATCACCTCTCCCCTGGATGACTGCAGGTTATCCTGTAGTTGTCCCTTCTGCTCCCACCACCGTCCCCACAACCACCACACACATACACACCAACAGACACCAAACCCACCAATGTCTAAGCAATATCTTGAAATGCTCTCTTTCCTTAAGTCATGCCACTACACAGAAGCACTCACTGATTCACATTATACCACCTCGAATCTAAGCTCATTTATTAATTATTGGACATTTATTAAATGTCTGATATACCTATCAAGAGTCTTCATTACCTGGCTTCCTGTCTTTCCAACCTGCTTACCATCACCACCCAGGAGATAATATGGACTCTGTCTAATGGTCTCCATCATAATATGGACTCCAGATCAGGCTGGACTCATTCCTGCCTCCACACCATCTCTCTGTTCTTTCTCCACCTCTAACCCTCTCTATTCTTCCTGCCTTCCGACCAAATCCTTTCGATCTTGGAAAGCTTTCCTAATAAATCCGAACTTTACTGACGTCACATTCCCCTGGAAAACACCTAGTCAGTTCAATCCAATTTCATTTGCATTCTTTGTCATTGAGTACAATTTCTTGCCAACCAATTGATAGGCTCATTCCCATAAGAGCCTATCTTACATTCTTCTGTAACTCCTTTGGGGGTGCCCAAAGTGCTTTGCATGTAGAGAAAATATGTTGGTTGATTAATTACTTAGTTCCCTTCCATTTGTCCTACTGTATGCACTAGGAAACTTTATTCATAACCATATGTCCTTTAGCTACCCCAGGAAAAGCAGGGGGCGCCAATAATATTAATGATTATTGAATAAGAACTGGTAGTCTTCAGGAGAAAGAATGCAGCTGGATAGCTCCTACAGAAAGTCATTTGGCAAAAGTCAGGTCATATTTCTAGGTAGTGTGACACCCTCCCAAGATAAGGCACACTCTGGGAGACAACTATGTCTGGTATGAAAATACATTTTGGAGCTGTGGAACTGGGTTTCTTCTGATGATTTGCCTATTCGAGATTGGAAATATCCATTAATGTTCAAATTAATAGGGTGGGTAGGATTGTCTAAAACTTCCCCGTGATTGAGATCTTGGCCCCAGCTCCCCGAATGATTTGCATGTGCAGACCCTGTCAATATGTTTCTGGAGAGTCTGGTGAAAAATGCAGGAATAAAGATCAGAAATTGCATTTCCTGCTTGGCTAAAATGAGGGGAGACTTGAAGGGTGGGAGTTGCCTTCCCCCTTGGCCATGAGACAATTGTATCAGAGTGTTCTGTTTTGTTCTGGCTGGATAGTGTCTACTTATCAGAAGCAGGAAATTGCATTTTAACTTGGATCTGTGGGATCCTGCCGGGGAGGGGTTGATCTGGTTAGGAGGGTGGAAGTGGGAGGAGGGCTAGGGCAGAGAACAGTCAGTACCAGACCTTTGCGGGGCCTGCGGCCATCAGGAGCTTGGCAGGAACAGAAACTGCATTAAAACAAAACGAAAGAAAACAAAAGACATGGGTTGGAGATGTGAGCAAGCATGTCCTCTCCAGATGTGAAGACACCGAGGAGCGATTTTTCTGAGCTAGAGGGGAACGTTGCTCCCACGGTAGAGTTGGCGCGTCCCTACCAGCTACGTAATAGGAGCGCTGATTCATTTATAGCCCTGAAGAGGAAAGAAGCAGCAAAGTTGTCTGATGCCAGATTACAGGCATCATTGATATCGAGATAGCAATATCTACATGCCATGAAAGAGCTGGGGGGGGGGCGGAGAAAGGAAGGGAAGGCAGATCTTGTGAGCAGTCTTTTGTTCGTGTTCAGTTGATAATGAATGTGAGGACGAATTTCAGCTAATGAAAAGACAATGAGAGCTATTAGGGAATTTTAATATACAGGAATATGAAAGCAAAATCACATTTACTCACTCTTCTGTAAACAAAAGCAAGTAAATACTAATTGGACATCAGCAATTAAAATTTGATCTAATAGAATGCATAGAAACTAGTTGATTCTTACCTTTTAAGTAGGTGTTCAGAAAGCATGAGATTCATCCATTTTCCAAGTGAAAGATGTGCGTGTGTGTTGCAAAAACATGGAAAAAAAACAAAGACAGACTTCAGATACTCGATAAATAATAAGTATAGATATATATATCTATAGATATATACACATACACGTATATAGATATAAGGAACTGCGGAATCCGTTAGAAAACAAAACAGCATGAGAGAAGATTACTAAAATGATAGATAAAATCTAAGCGGGAGGAATGTAACCATTTGTCTTCGTAGACTTTTCATTCTTTTATACTCCTGTAACTCCAGCCACGTTCTAATTACCATTCTGACATTTCATGTGAGTGCAAATGATAAGTTAAATACGCAAAAGCACAGTTATGTTTTCCTAAATCTAGGTTGCTTTCTCTCTGCTGGCCTTATTACAATAGTCTTTCAATAGGGAAGCCACTGGAGTGGGTGCTCATGGTGGCTGCTGTTCTTTCCTTCACCGTAACTGATAGTCCATCTTCCGTAATAATGTTAAAGAATTGCAAATCGGAAAATAAACCAATCCCGCTAAGATTTATCTTTATTTGAAAACGTTCTGTATTTGAGACTGGTGTACACAGACAGGGAGCCAGATATTTACCAGGGAAGTTTTCCGCAGCACATGTCAAACAAAACTCTACAGGCTGGGATATTTCCAAGGGACCATCAAAAGAGACAGAGATACAGAGAGAACTTCCTCAGACTGAAAGTGGTTTCAATGTCATTTTTTAAAATGTTAATGCTTGTAAATCTATTTAATTAAAATGTTAAAGGCCTGGACTCCATTCTGTATTGTGATACTTGCAGCCAGAAAGGCTGAGATTAAATCCTCTAACATTTTTTGTCTTCAATTTCCGCAGCACTTTGCCTTCCCCTGGAAGTGCCTGGGCTTTATTTTTTTATTTACTTCCATCCCCAACAGCTCTGGTTAAAACATAGTTAATGTACCAACTGCAATTAGCCAACTGTCAAAGTCTCAACTCCCAACCGTTGATAAGCTTCATTTAACTAATTTGAGAAGTGGAAGTTTGATTTTTTTTTTTTTTTTTCCAGGAAGGTAGCTTGTTTCCTTATTTCCTGTCAAGGGAGCCAAGTCCTGTGACCTATGGTTAAAAGGGCTCTTTGTAATTAAGACAGGGAGTGTCCAAGTGAACAGTTCTCACAGTAGGAGGGAAAAAATTAAAAAGAGAGAGAGAGACAGAGACAGAGACAGGAGGAAGCATGACACCGCTTAACGAAGTAATGGGAGCGCAGCCAATGCCTGGTCCCCTCCGCCGCTGAGCCCCCGCGCAGTCTGGACACCTTCAGTTCCATTGGTTCTGGGTCCATTTCTTGGAGCCCGAGTCTATTAAGACCTTGACCAGCAGGCCTATCCCAGGATATACTCCCTCCGCGGCGCCTGTGCATAGACAACCAGAAACTGATCAACCGTGTTATATCAATAACATTCTCACACCAGGTTGTGTAAATTGATCTTTTACAATTTCTCTCGGTGACAGTCTCTGTAACCAACAAGATAAATCATTCCTCCTGTGGCTTTTTTATTGATTGCTGAGACCTGTATAAAAATTACACTGCCCAAGCTGTGAAGTGAACATCTCATAAAAGAAGACTGTTTATTCACAATCAAAATATGTTTGGGCCCAGATCAAGCGCAGATTTACTAACTCAGAACTATGAGAACGGTGAAATTTAACCAACTTAGGGAAAACGAGAAATTCAAAAGGAACACGCCCCCAGCACCAAAAACCCACCATCACAAACTGCAAGAATACACACGATGTGCCTCAAATTAAGATCACTATTTTTTAAAGAAAAACTTTACACATTTGATTTTAAGCCGAACAGCGAACAGAAAGCCATCTGCTAAAAAAAAGAAAAAAGAAAAGAGTGCCACAACCGAAGTAATCTTTGCGATGAATTTTATAAACTACACAAATTGCCTTGTGATAACACCCCCACTCCAGTTCTTGTTTTACTATGAAAAACGAGAGCCTAGAGCCCTTTTTGTCCGGTCAAAAAAGCTTTGGTAGCTTAGACAAAATCAGCAAACAAGACGCACTTCAGGAACGAGACTTCATCTTTTTTCTAAAAAGTTTCACTCCCATGATTTTGCAATCATGAAAATAACCTCAGCTCTCCTACAAGAGTAATTGAAAATTCTGGAGGACTTAGAATTTTTACCGGCGTTGCAATACAGACAATTGATATCTTTGAATACACATTTTACACAAATAGCATCCTGGAATGTAAACTTTCTTTTCAACCCTACGTTCTACTAAAGACGTGAACACGATTGCAGTTTGAAAGCACTATGCTGAGGAGAGTTTGAAAGTGACAACTCTGAGCACGTCCTTCCTGAAACTTCTTGCCGTCAGTTTTCCTCCGGGTGCGTGATTTTAAATCACCTGCTAATAAACATGGTTCTTCCTTCCTGACACAGAGTCACGTCTCAAGCTCCAGAATCCGCTTTTTTTTGAAAAGTGCAAAAGCAAAATGTTCAATATTTTTGTGTCATCTCATAGGATGAGTTAATGATGTTTATAAACTAAAGAGAATTACCCTAAGTTATGGCTGCCTGAAATAGCTTTCCATGCATGCCCTGTGAGGCGGGTATTGTGTTCGATTCAAATAGCATTTCACAGACCTAAGAATCTGAGCATAGCCTTTTGTATACATCTAAGAGGGGAGGACAGAGATGGTTCTTTTTGTCCCTTCCCCTTGAGCCTTTGCCCGGTTTCTCTGAAGCTGAGTTCTTTATTTCTAGTTTTAGAGAAGGCCTTTTCAATGGAACAGGCCAAAGAGGCGGGCAGGGGAGAGAGAAGGGTTGTGGGGGCTCGGTTCCTCACTTTGCTGGCCAGGAGGGAAAGTGACAGTGTGACAGTCTGGAGTTGAGGCTCTCTCACCTCTCTGGGAGACACTGTCACTGGGAAAAGAGCAGCGGCAGCACACACATTCCGGACAGACAACACTGAAGAGGGAAAAGCAACTGGCTCTCGAAGCAAGGCTAGAAAGGGGCTTGCTGCACACAGCGGATGTCTCCTCCTCGTTATAAAAGAAACATTTGCAAGACCTCATCATCTCCTAGCGACTGGTTCACGGCTCAGCCCAGCTCCTGCCTCCTCCCCGTGGCCACCCGCCCAGCTCCTGGCAGGGCAGGGTTCAGCCTCCTGTTTACATCTGGGCAATCCTTGCCCCGGTGCACAAAGACCCACTGTGCCCAGGTTCACCGACTGTCTTTCGGTTCTTTGTAACTCGTGATTGAGTTCTTTGGAAGGCTTTCTCGCTCCTTCCCCCAGCACACTTCCTATGGGCATCGACCGCCCCCATCAAAACCCGCGGAAAAATAACGGCAGCCCTGAGGGCTTCGGGGGGCTCGGGGGTTCGGGTCCCCCCCCCACCGTCCCGGTGGCGTGGGACTGCCGTGCGCCCGGAGCCCACTCCGAGGCACATCCTCTCCATTTCTCCTCGCCTGCGAAAGTGACAGGTCTGCGGCCGCACATTGTCGCCGATGGTGGGAAAGGGCCGCCAGCCTTTCCGCCGCTCCCGGCCGCCCTAATGAGGGAACAATCGGGCTCCCCGGAGCTGCCGGCGGGGTCAGGCTCGGCGCCCCGCACAATGGGCGCGGCGCCCGAGCCCCTGACAGCGCCATAAATTGGCGGTGCAAAGCTCAGCGCTTGGTGGTCCCCCGGAGGAAAGAGCCGCCGCCGGGAGCGCGAAAAGACGAGTCCGGGAGCCCGCCAGGGAGCCAGTGGTGTTTTTTCCAGATCACCTTGTTGGAACTTAGAGTAGCAGAGGTCAGACAAGAGGGACAATAGCAGGGTCCAAGGGCGAACTCCAGGGGAGGGGGGCGCTGAACCCGGGCTCCCAGGTCGAGCAGAATGAATGAGGTGGGAGCTGAAGTCGGGGGGCCCACAGGGGCCCCAGAGTCAGAGGGTCGGAGGGCCAGCCTGGCCCAGAAAGCCCCCTTCCCCCTCTCCACCCCAGAGAAAGGAATGGCCCTGACTGAAGAAGAGATTTCTGCAGCTCACAAAGGGGTTTTTTTTCTGTGTTGTTTTGTTCTGCTTTTTGCTTTCTTCTTTGAAAGATATTTACACAGATCTTATCAGATTCAGAGGAGATGAGAAAATCACTAGGTGTGGACTTTTTTGTCACAGAAGATATACATATGATGCAAAGTATCTTTTGAAGTGCTTTTATTTTAAACCAAAACAGTTTTCGAAGAAAAACAATAACTTTTGTTCAATCCCAGAGAAATAAATGACATAAGGTTGCTCTTTCTGGTTTTTATTCAGCATCAGTATGGGGTGGGTTTTTGTTTGTTTGTTTTTTGGTTTTTATCTCTCCAGAGAACAGATAGAGAAAAAGAAGGGGAACTAGTTGGGGAGAGAGAGGGAAGCTTATATGAGCAGGATTAAGTGAGCTTTTAACCAGAAAAAATTGTATTTAAAAAAAAAAATGTTTGCCAAACTAACATCAACAAATGTGGCCAGATATCTGGTTTTAATAGGATGATTCAGGAGTTTCCGTCTATTGCAGGCTTGGGGCTGCCAACATCCTCCACCAATCGTGACCTCCCCAAACTCACGAGTTTCAATTAAATGAGCCCAAACGGTTGATTGCTGGACATGGTAACTATTTACCTCTGAAACTGCCTTTGCACGTGCTGTGGTTCTTGGAAGGTTTCCTCTTTTTCTTAATTCTTTTGGAGATGAAACGGTGACCCTATTGAGGACAAAGGGTCAGTGGAGTACTGGGCAGGTGATGACCGCGTGGGGTGACAGCTGTCCTGAGTGAGAACAGACACAGCCCAACACTGAGCACTTTGTGCCCCCCCCCTTTGCCTGCCTGCCCCAGCCCCCATCTTCTCTCTTTAAAGGTCTAACTCACATCCCATAAGGAATGGTGCAAGGCCCAAGCTATGCTGTTGAATATATATATATACATATATATATTCTGCTAAAAATATACACACACACACACACACACACACACAAACACACATGCGTTTGCAAAGATGGCCCTCCCTGGTCTCGCTCGAGCCAGGATCCATCGGTTCCCACTGGCCCAGGGCAGGGTGCGGACTGTGCAGTGGCCAAGCCTCCCCTGCCTGCTGCTTCAGGCACCCTATTCTGGAGAGAGGAAATGGCAGAGAAGAAATGGGGATGTTATCTGAGCCACCTGCCCCGCCCCCACCCCCACACCCCGCACCCCAGAATCCAGACTGAGGAAGCCCACTGGTAATCGCATCTCTCAGCTTCCCGGCTTTGCTGAGTCCAGAGGGGGTGTGGCCACACAAAACTGGTGGGTGGAAAGGCAGGGAGGAGATGGGGTGATGGCAAGAAAGAAGGTAGTTACCCTTTTATATAAAAGGTAGGAACCACCTTTGGTTCGTTTGATTGATTTTCTGCTTTATTGTTCTCTGAAACCTAAAGCCTAAAGTTGCCTAGAAGAGGGTTTTTCTTCTTGCCTCATTTTTCCTGGTACAGGAGGAGCACTGCGGAATAAGGAAAACAGGAAGCAGTGTGACCTAACATTCTTCGTACAGAACCACAGAATTAGATAAATATGTATTTAAGTGTTGTCCCTGAAAGTTTGAGAAAGAAAACTTACTTCTAAGGTAAATCGGATTGAGTTTCCCTCTTAATGTGATTACCTTGGAATACATGGCTTGCTTCCTGAGGGGGGATAATAATTGATAACTTCTTGGGGCAGAGAGTTACTGAAAAACCATTTGGAGGCAAAAACCAAGGTGTATGTTCTAAATTAGGGCTCCAAATTAAGTTGGACAACAATTTTGTCTACATTCTTCAGGTGCTTTCCGAAGATTCCTATTAAAATCACATTTTCTCATCATTTATCTAGAAAGAGAAGCCAGAAGCATATCTTTTAAGCTAGGAAAAGCTAGTCACAAACAGTATTCCAAATAAGACAGACACACATTTTCTTTCAAACAGAAATGGGATTCTGGGAGAGTGGGAGATACTCATGTCTAAGTTACAGCCTGTTTTTCTTTATGAATACAATCCCGGTCCTTGGAAACACACCCAAGGGAGGAATTCCCTAACTCTTCCCAAAATCTTATGTTGAAAACAATCCTAGGTCAGCACTTCAGCAGGACATTGCAAAGGGTTCTAGTCCCTGAGACTTGAAGCCGAAAAACCTTTTTCCACTAACAACGTGTTATTCTGACAGTTTAATAGTGTTGCTATTACCTGGAGTGGTTTAAAAAAAAAAAAAAAGTTTGAATGGAAAATGAACAAGGGATAAGTTGAAATTAATATCCCACAGACTTTCCATTGGACGCCGCTCATCACTCCAGACAATTAAGAAGACCTTTGAAAGCCCGGCACTTCCTCGTGGTACTACTACTCTCCATTCCTCACCTCTTATTATTGGCACATACGTGATGTAGGAAAGTGCGTGGCTATCTTTTACACCTGACTGCATTTCCCAGCCCCTAAGGGAAAAGCCCAGATACGTTTCTGGATTCTTCAATGGTCCCACTCAGTTGTTCCATGTAAAAAGCTTGAATGATTTCTCCATTTCCCATCTGCTTCCAGGTGGCTGAAATAATACATTTAAAAAGAGAAAGCCCAAACAGAATGAGAGAGATTATTATTCCAACCTTGTATTATAAGCGTATCATGTGTTCTAGAATTGTTCATGTAGTGAAGGAATAATAAGAAAGAAAACACAGCCAAGAGGCCCTGTTGACGAGTGTTCTCAACAACACAGACAATTTCTAAGGATTCCGGCCTGCAAGCCTGGCTCTGCCACCCATTCGCTGTATGGCTTTGGGTAAGTCACTTCACCTTTCCGGACCTCACTGTCCCTGTGGGCAAAATGGCGGTTGTTATAATAACCCTCTTACCAGTATTTTGCAAAGAACAATGATTACAAATGAATGCAAATGATCTTGTGTGTGTTAAGAATGACATACAAGTGCTAAGAAATGGCATAAGCTTGTTCACAGGACACTTTTCCAAGAACAACAGGCAGATATGGCAAGCATGGATTGATAACAGGGAACACCGAGCAGATTAGAACCAAGAGAATCCTTTCAAGAGAGCTCATGAGGAGTCACTGGACCAAAATGAGTTAGTGGGAAAAGAGAATCAACTCTCATTTTTTTCATATGAATTTTGCCAAAAGTGATTTGGACATTAACAAACCAGAACGTGTGCTTAGTATAGTCAACCTAAAATTGTTGTAGAAATATTAGATGTTTTATATTTTACGTGCAGAAAACAGATACACAAGGTAGAGAGGGAATTTATATACTTATATGTGTGTCTTGTTCTGTGATCGAGGTTTTACACGTGGCTTTGTAAGAGGAGGGCAGATATGTAACGATTAGCTAAATGTTCAGTAATGCTTTATTTAGTTTGTTTCTGAAGAACAACAAATACCAGATTTAAAGAGAAATTATATTTAAAAACACACTTAAGGGGGCGCCTGGGTAGCACAGTCGTTAAGCGTCTGCCTTCGCCTCAGGGCGTGATCCCGGTGTTCTGAGATCGAGTCCCACATCGGGCTCCTCGGCTGGGAGCCTGCTTCTTCCTCTCTCTCTCCCCTGCTGTGTTCCCTCTCTCGCTGTCTGTCTCTCTGTCACATAAATAAATAAAATCTTAAAAAAAAAAAAATAACCACACTTAAGGTCATATTTTTCTATTTTTATAAAATCTCAAAACTGGAAAAAAATGTCAAAAGAGGAACATACAAAATATTTATGGTAGCAAAAGGTTCATATTGTGCATACAGACAGAATTATTACAAATCAATAGAAAGATGAACAATTCAGAAAAAAAGGAGAATTGATATGAACAAGCAATTAGCAAAATAATAGATAACAACTGTCTAACTCGCAAAGAAGTTGTTTATTCGCAGTAAGAAAGCAAAGTTAAAATACCCTGTGCAGTGCTTCAGGAGGTAGAGAATAATACTTCCTGAGGAAATAACCACGTGGAATTATTAAACACTATAAAAAGTGCTGTGCCCTTTATCCCAGCTACTTCGTTTCTAGGAGTTTGTGTTTAAAAAAAAAAAAATCGTCTTTGTTCCCTAAGACTTAACTATAAGGATGATGATGACAGCATTGCTTGTTACAGGGAATAATTGCAAACAACTCTAAATACACAACAATGGGACAACCGGTTCAATAAACTATGGCATGTGCATAAAATGCTTTATGATAAAAGCAAGAGAAAAGGTGATGTCATCGTGGTGGCTGCGAATGCATACCAAGTAGAAGGGTATCTGATACAAAAGTGGGTGAGAAACACCGTCAAGAACATGACTGTACTTGGAAAAAGAAGAAACAGGTTGGATGGGCTAGTTTATGCTCTGATATTACAAATACTTTAGGATTTAAGTGGCTTATAACAACAACCATATAATCCTCATTTGTATTTCAGGTTCCTCTTGCCCCACGTGTCCTCACTCTGTGATTCAGGGCGAAGGGGCCACCGTCGGAAACATGGCGGGCCACCGTCGGAAACATGGCGGACCACCGATCACCGTGGCAGAGGGAGAGAACTCCACTGTCCTAAACAGTAGCCACGACCCACATGCAGCTTTGAGTCCACGAAATGGGGTCTGTGTGAATTTAGATGGTTCTAAGTCTGACATATGCATCTGATTTCAAAAACTTCGTAGAAATAATTAATAATAATAGAACGTAAAATATCTCTATCTTTAGGTTGAGTACATGTTGAATCTATTTTGAATAGCTTAGGTTAAAGAAAATAGCTTGCGAAAATTCATTTCACCTGTTTCTTATACCTTTTTAATGTGGCTCCTAGAAAGTTTGAAATTACACGTGACTTACATTCGTGTGAGCTACAGTGTTCTAGAGAGACTAACTATCAATTCAATCACCTCATTGGCTAGAATCAGTCACATGACACACACACACACCCCCCCCCAATCACAAGAAGGCCAGAGAGTACAATCCTACAGTGAACCCAAAAGGCAGCGAACTGGAAATATTTGATGAGTAATCCAAGTAAGTGCCACAGAAAGAGAGAAAGTGCAAGGGGATGCACACAGTCTGAAGAGTACTGAGGTCACCTGCGTTCAAAACAGGCTACTTGCTGTAAGAAAATTGACTGGGAAGCCCTTGGAAGTCCCTCCAAGATCTGAGCAGTGAGCCTCCAGAGAAAGCACAAAAGTTATGCGATGGCCTCTTAACAGCTGATGGAGAGAAAAAGCTACATATATCAGGACACTGTAGGCAGAGAAGAAAAAAGGACCAGCAACAATTGGAAGAAAAGAAAGTCAACACGCACCCAAGGGCAGACATGCGCAGAGACAGCGTGTGGATTTGCCGTTGAGCTGTTCTTCACCGCGCAGTTCGACGCAGCATGTGGGCCCCAAGAGGAGAAGCAACAAGGCTGCGCTGAATCCTGGACACTGTTCTAAGGAAAGCTGAGCGGTCAGCACATGTATGTTTGTGTGCGGGTATGGCCATACTTACCGGAAAACCTCGCATTCCATAGTCCAAAAGTTTTGTCATCTTCGCTTGCTAATGGGAGCCCATGTGATTTCAAATCCATTCTCTTTGCTTATTTCTATTGTCAGGTCATCTTCAAAAAAAACGAATGATTTTTGAAATTACTTGTCATATTCTGCTCAGGACTCAAAGCAATATGCCGTCATACTGATTTTGACTAGAGCAAGACAAGGTTATGTAATGCCTGCTCCAGAGGCAGGCTGCCTGGGTTCCAATTGCCAACTGTACAACCCCTGGCAGGTTGCATAACCACTCTCTTCCTCCATTAATCCATCTGTAAAATGGGGATAATATCTGTATTTATTTCGTAGGGTTGTGAGCAAAAATCCAAATCTATAAAGCTAGAATCTGCTACTAACTTTCAGTTTTCAGATCTACAGTAAAGACTAAAATCAGCCGAGCTGTACTCCAGTCTGCAGCTGGTATTTGGAGAAGCATTAGCAGAATTCCCTTCATCTTTGCTCATCCTTTCCCTTAAAAGATCTCCAGTTCGGAAATGCGATCTTCCTTCCCCCTTCCATCTGCGCAAGGCACTGACTTGTCAGGGGAAAAAGACAAAGACTTCCACATTTTTGCATCTCTGTCTCGTGAATTAGCACTCCACTTCTGAATTTAAGGAACCAAAGCACCGTTCAGTGTCTTAAGAGTGAGTAAAATACATAAAAATTAGAATGGCTTTGACAAGTTAACATCAATTTGACTGAGTCGAGAAAAATGAAATTCTGGAGATGAGTGCTTTCGTTTCAAATGGCTTTACCGGTTTTCAAATGATGACACGATTTGGTTTCATTCCCTTCAAATTTACAAATTAATATTTTTAAGAGACGGAGTTAATAACCAGTTGAGTTAAAACGTATTAAAAAGTATAAAGGTTTCCTCAATTGAAGTTTGGAGTTTTGCTATATAAAACTGACTTAGAGTTACAATAAAAATAGCAATATCGTGCAATAGTATGTTTGTATTTCTCAGTTCAATTGCTTTTTATTTTCAAACTGTAGGCCACTAAGACATGCCTGAGTGAAATTTCCTAGGAGCCAAATAATTAATGCAACATTTATCCCAAATGCTGAACTGACTTACATAATTCTTCAAATGAATATCATACCTTGATGGTGATATACAAATTGTTTTCAACTTTAGGCTTAAAAAGGTATTACAAAGCATTCTGATTGATCAAGAAGAACACCTTGTAATTTGTTATGCGTGGAATGTAGCTACCCAACTCCCGGAATATTTTAACAAAATACTTGTAAAATTGCACCACCAAAACTGTGCCTCCACCAACCAAGAGTGAAAGATGGTGCCAACACCGACAGAAGGTAAGAGAAGGATAAATTTCAAAAGATTCTGTTTCTGTACCCTCTGCACCCTCAGAGTGAAATCAAGAATTGAAAGGGATTATAGGCTTAAAGTTCCATTAAAATAAACACGTTAGACTCAATTATTTTACTATTTAGGGTGAAAAATAGAACTTTCTCATCAAATGTTTTGGTTCTTTGCCTCTTTTTTACTTTTCTGGTATGGGTGGTCTTATTTTAAAGTTCCATTGAGGCAATACACAAATGTCAGCCAGAAAATGCCGATATTAAGGGATTTTATTCATAACAGGCTAAATTTGTCTCTTGTGAAAGATAAAAGCACTTCGAAGTTGATGAGTCTATGATTTTAAGTAAAATCCTCATTCAAATGTGATTGCTTTATGGGTTTCACTCTGGTCAGAGTAATTTGCGTTCTTCCTATATATTATTCCAACCATAATAAAGCTGTTTATGCAAATGTGAAATTGTTGCTATTGCAAAATTTCTCTAACCATGTAAGGTTGCAATGTGAAGTTCCCATTCAAGATCAAAATTCCACATATTCACAACTTGCAGACATCCAAAATTCACACTTTGACATCTGTGTGGCCGCCAACTTCCACAGCAATCTATAGCATGCTTTTTCAGAAGTGGAAAAAAAAAAAAAACTCCAGGTAAGCACAATTCAATAATGGCAGTAAATATTTACCAAATGTTTGCTATGGCATGCATTTTATTAATTGATAGCACTTGGAAACCGCATTAAGGATGCGAAAGCCTTCAAAGTTTGCAGAAATTTTATGACGCACTGTGGCTCATATGTGCCTGGCAAAACCCACCATGTGCCCAGTTCTGACATTAACCTGAAAGGTTTTTTCATCTGCAAGTTTGAAAGTTCTTTACATTCCTTTCGTTATCTTCGAAAATTTTCCAATCATGTGTATTTTTGCATCCTTAAGGAAACCTTTTTTTTTTTCCATATTCCCTCTCCTTGAAAAGTCAAAAGCTTCTATCATGTCAACTACACTAAATACCTTCAAAATAAACAGCTTAAAGTGATTACATTTGTGAACAATTATATATATTCAGATCTTGCAAAGAGCGTTTAACCGATGTTTCATGCTTTTGCATCAACGTATGTTAACAAAATTACGAATTGCTTGAACTCAGACCACGGTACCCATGAGCAACCGGATTTCTCTGCTGACCGCCTTTATCACCTCTGTTACTCCTTCAGCTACATTCTAGAACCTCTGAATTTGGAGGTGAACAAGGACGGCAAAAGGGATTTCAGAAACAGTAAAGTTGTAGGCTGTTCAGATACATGAGCCGATTGCTGAGGTCAGGGGAAGAAGGAATTTCAAGCTACGTAAGAGAAACAGCTCTGGGGGCGCCTGGGTGGCTCAGTCGGTTGAGGGCCAGACTCTTGATTTCAGCGCAGGTCGTGATCTCAGCAGGATCGTGGCATGGAGCCCCGTGTCAGGCTCCCTGCTCAGCGTGGAGTCCACTTGAGACTTTCTCTCCCTCTCCCTCTGCCCCTCCCCACCAACTCTCTCAAAATAAATAAATAAATCTGTAAAAAAAGAAAAAAAAAAACCACATCTCTGTGCCATACACCCTCACGTGTCTCAGTCTCCTTCAAGTCTGGAAGGTTTCCTCACCTAACATTTTCTACTCATCACTGTATCTCAAGAAACTGATTTATTTCCACCGCATAACGCGTCGTAGGCTTAGTACCGTCATTAACTCTGTGCTGTCCTTCATCGTGAAGCCTTTCTGAGCCTCAGTTGGCTCATTTGGAAAATACGAACAAATTACAGTAAGTAGCGTCCTCACTGTTATTATCTTTGTAGATTCCACTGCACGTCATCGGCTTACGCGGGTAATTGTCATCTAAGCAAACTGTGTCACTTCACTCTATTGATGTGGAATTTTGTCTTGTTTTGTTTTGGCTTTTTTCTGGCTCTATCTTCCCACAAAGTAACAATAAACACCACTGAGAAGCCGAGGCCCAAAAAGTAAAATGCAGAAGGAATAAATATGAAGCCATGCATTTCTCTTTGAAAATCAAGGCCGGGAGTGGAGGGTTTATATATTTGACAGGGAGTAGGTCCAGACAGCGTTCTGATATCACCAAGATTAAAAAAAAAAAAAAAGTCCCCGGGGCGCCTGGGTGGCAGAGCGATTAAGCGTCTGCCTTTGGCTCAGGGCGTGATCCTGGCATTATGGGATCGAGCCCCACGTCAGGCTCCTCCGCTGGGAGCCTGCTTCTTCCTCTCCNCTTGTGTTCCCTCTCTTGCTGACTGTCTCTATCTCTGTCAAATAAATAAATAAAATCTTTTAAAAAAATCCTCATATTTAATAAGCTCACATGCTCACAGTAATGGCAAATAGGGGAGGAGAGATGACAGACACTTAAATGACGAGAATATCATTGAAATAAGTATTATGATAGAACTTGAGTACCTATTCTATTAAAGCACAAAAAAGAAATGAATTTTACGGCAGTGGGGTGCAGATCTGGGACGCCAGAGAGAATTCTGGAAGAGGAAACACCACCAGGTGTTTGGCCAGCAGTAGCTGTTAACATTGATTTACCCAGCTTCTCGCTAAGACGACTATGGAGACAGACGAGATAAGAATTCATACTATCACCAACTAATAACTTACAGCTAATAAGTCGCAGAGCTGGGCTGTAAAGCCAGGGGCACCTTTGGTTAGCCACTGAGCTATGCTGCCTCTCATTCTAATAAATGATCAAGCTCCATTCCAGCTCGGCTTATTACACAATTGAGACACCAGAACTATTAAGTTAAAAAAGCATTTTTTTCTTCCGTGATATCTGTAAATAAAATAATAGAGTGAGCATTTTTATTGCCCAAAACTTGAGTCATGATTTATGGCATCTTTACAAGAATGATCTAGGGGCGCCTGGGTGGCACAGCGGTTAAGCATCTGCCTTCGGCTCAGGGCGTGATCCCGGCGTTATGGGATCGAGCCCCACATCAGGCTCCTCTGCTATGAGCCTGCTTCTTCCTCTCCCACTCCCCCTGCTTGTGTTCCCTCTCTCGCTGGCTGTCTCTATCTCTGTCGAATAAATAAATAAAATCTTTAAAAAAAAAAAAAAGAATGATCTAAACCACGTGGGATTTTTTTTTTCTTTTAATTGGTAAAGAGTACTGAGGCACCCAAGTGAACTGTAATCTGTTGTTCAACCCCCCTCGGCACATGGAACCAGGTGAGTCTCAAAAATCTGTGCATACAGTAGGCTCTTTGTAAATGCATGGAATAAAAGGATTCTAAGTACACTGAAATGCAGGGTGAAATTCTAGGACATTTTCCCCCTCTGGACTTTTCTACATTTTTCATATATTCAAAGAGCACACGTGTTTTTAAATCAAATAAATAGTATATACACTTGGGCTTTTTTTATTCTATGGGATTATGAAGTTGCTTTTAAAATACCGAGAAAAAAATGAAACTAGCCAAAATGATATATAGAATTCTGGCAATTTTTGTTTTATTGCATGATTTATTTTCCCGTATTTTCTGAAATGAACTTTTTCTTAATGTCCTAATTGGCATATTAAGAGCAAATGTCCGAGAGCAATAATAAGGAAGCAAAAAGGGAAGGAAGTTCTAGAAAGGTTCTCCATGCAGAGGAGGGGAGGTCTGAGCACCTTGGCCCCAGGCAGGGGTACACCCTATCCAGAGAATGGCTCGGGGCCCAGTGAGATGAGAGAGAGAGAGAGGGCCTACACCCTCGCAAGGTGGGAGAAGATGGGCCTGACACCCTGGCGGAGGGTATGTCTCCCAGAAAAGAATAGAGCTGCCCCTCCTGGAGAAAGAGAGGACAGATGGGTGAGGACAGTGTGCTTACAGACACAGCGTGAGGAAACAGCAGAAGTGTCTGCCCTAAGCTAAGAGATGTGGGGAGGGGGTGCAGATCAGGGTGGGACCTGGAGTGGTACTGTTGTTACAAATGAGAAAGGGCACCAGCAGAAGGGCTGGCTTTAAAATTAAAGGCTGGGATGAGATGAGCAGTCTTTGGGAAAGGCTTGAGCTGGCCGGGTTGGTGAACGGATTGAGAACGGAGGGCCGCATCTGGACCCTGGGCCTAACTGGACTGCAGACCAGCTGTTGCACACATGGTTAAGACCCGGCCTCCCTGCATCGGAACTTCTTCAGAAGAACCTAGAGCCAGGCGTTCTCTTTGCAAGCACACTCTTATCTCCCTCGTTCACATCTGTGGAGTCACCCAGGCATTTGCTGTGGACTATGGGCTGGGCCGGGTGCCGGGTGTGCACACTGAGTCAGAACACCCCCGGAAGTTAAACAGATGCTTCCAGAAGGCCCCCTGGACTGAAGAAGAAAGGTGACACTCTCAGATCCCACTGGTGAGCAGCAATCGTGCGTGTTCCTAAAGCCTGACCAAATGATAGTTGACGTAGCCAGGATCTCCTGAACAATGAGAAGAGCCTGCAATTCCAAGTTCATTCTCCCAGAGGAAGCTTCCTCTCCCCTTTCAGGAAGATGGTTTCTGAGTTTCATCTATGAATTTTTCTTTTTTCTTTTTTCTTCAGTCAAAGAAATAGCTCACTCCGTTTCTTGAAGTAAACTGCTTATTCTAAATTAACCCGAATTTTCAAAACCTTCTCTAACTGAAAACTCCCCTGGAGCCTGGTAGAACGGGACTCCCTAAGAGCCTTGCCAGGAGTGCCTGGCCTCAGACAGACCAGGAATACCATAGTGCCCTTTATTACTGGGTTTCAGTATTTCCATTTTAAGCCCTGGTAAATACAGGGCTATGAGAGAAAAAAATTAATGGGAATATTTTCAAACCTTCGGAAAACTCAGGATTTGATATTTGGCAGGAAGGCTAAGAGGGTGGTTAAAGAAAAAAGTGCAAATACTCAAAACTTTCTTTAAGGTTGAGTTTGAGTCCAATTGACTCCGCTCTTTTTTCACACTGGCCTTAGCAAGGGTGCCTTTTTTTCCCCCTGCTAACAACTCTTCCCTTATTCTATGGAATGTTTAATTTGCCCTTTGAAAGAAAGTATGATTTGTTCCATTTTTCCATGTGCAATTTCTGTGCTATTTACAGACTAAGATAAGAATCAAGAAGGATTCATGTGCCAAAAGCACAAATTCAAGGCTGAGAGAGGAAATCAGAGTCCTAAGTCCCAACTTGGACTGACTCACTGGAATCCTAGCTACAGAGCCCTCTCAACGCTGCCTTCTCATCCGCCTCAGTGGGACACCCTGTGCTCGCAGAGACCGCTGTCCTACGCCCCCGGGGAGTCAAGACTCGGTCTCCATCAAAATCAAAGCGTGTGTTTGGCAAAGTAGCGTATCTGGGGGATTTGCTGAACGAAGCTACCAAAGACTTGGAGAAATTACAGTGTTAATCTAGTCACTCCTTATACCTCGGGGATGACAGTGTGATGTGGAAAACACCCGTTATTACGATCCACACGTGCAGCGCGCTACCACCAAAGCATCTAAATTAAAATTAATCCCTATTGCGATAACAGACAGTATCTAACTGGGGCCTTTTTAAAATTAAAAAAAAATTTTTTTAAGGATTTATTTATTTGACAGAGAGAGAAAGAGGGAGCAAACACAAGCAGGGGGAGCGGCAGAGGGAGAGGGAGAAGAAGACCCCCCGAGGACAGCGAGACGAGGAACAGGGAGCCCGATGTGGGGCTTATCCCAGGACCCTGGGATCATGAGCTGAGCCGAAGGCAGACGCTTCACGACTGAGCCACCCAGGCGACCCCCCCCCTTAAAATATTTTTAATAAAAAGATGTATACTAAACAAACTCAAACCTGTGACCAAAACAACATGATAAACAAGTTAAGCAAGTAATGAAGAAAACCAGTTAAATCCAATTGAAAAACCACCATTTTGGTGAAGCCGGTCTATTACTGAGCTCTATTTACATAAGCTCTGCCTTTCTCTCAGCATCTCGGTGATGAGTTGTCTCCTGGATTTTCACCGTCCTGAATGGTTTGCTTTCTGTCCCAGCCTTTCCTCCGCTGCCTGACCCAACTCAAAGGCTGGCAGTGCTCACTCACACCCGCTTCCCACTCCCTATCTGCTCTCCCTCCGGAGCATGCCTTGCTCTAATCAGTTCCCCATAGCACAGAGAAACTGCTTCTCCTCATTTGTTCAGACAAATGTGGTGATTGCTACCCCTCTCCCAGGCAAAATGCAAGACTTTCTCTTTTGCCCAACTCAGTACACAGGCCAGGACGCAACACACACTACAACGCCCACCTCCCGGAGGCAAGTATCCGTCCCCTCCTTTCTAAACAGTGGGTGCGTGTTCCTCCAAACAAGAAATAAAATCCATAGCTTAAACACCACACACACACACACACACACACACACACACACACTTCATGTTCACATAGTGGATGTAACTTATTGTATTGACCTTACTAGTTACAGAGAGAGCGAGAAAAGGGACTCAGAACTTTTGAGTAATAACTCCAGCATTTTCTGATGGGGTCCGCTTTGCTGAACAGACTTAGCCCCACCTAATCCCATCACCAGCTTGCTTCCTCACTGATCCCCTCGGGAAGCAGTGTATTATGAATAAAAAAGACTTCCCTTTGATCCCTCTTTAAATGTCAAGAGCAAGCCCTTAGGCGTACCCAGTGGCGTGTACCCAGACTTGATCTTGCTGTGGGAGAAGCCACATGGCTCAATTTCCGTTCCTGGGGACATGCTGTCATCCCACAAGTTACAGGGACAGTAAAGCTGCTGGGGTCAAATACTACAGATTAATTCTCAAATAAATAACATTAGTTTTATAGGCATTTAAAAATAAGCATAATATTCACCTGTAAAGAATTGGTAATAGATTAACAAACGGTTGATCATTTTTAATTAAATTGCATTTAATTTTTCATATTTGTATCTTAAACTCTTAGAAGTTCACTTTAGCACTCAGGGAGGCATTGCCTAAAAGTCACCGCCCTAAAGGTCTGTTATCCTAACATCACCAGAGACTCACTCCTATGACGGAAGCTGACAGGCAAATAGTGCTCAAGGTTTCCTGTTTACTAAAGAGGCCAGTGGTCTCTAAAACAGATATTGTGCATTACCTATCATTAGTCAAGGTGTGACTGAAATAAAAACTCCTACATATTGCTACAGAGAATACGAATTAGGGCAAACTTCCTGGAGAGCAGATTGGCCATACGGATCAAGATTCTTTCAAATGTTCTGGTCCTTTGACCTAATAATTACACTTCTTGGAATTGATCCCAAGGAAATTATCAGAGAAACAAACAAAGGATTATGTACAAGGATGTTCACTGCAATGCTATTTATAATAGCAAAAAATTGCCGCTGCCTAATTAACCAACAATAGAGATTTAGTTAAGTAAAATTATAGTAAATCCATAGAACAGAATGCTAGTCAGCCATTAAAAACCATGTGTTCAAAGAATGCAAAATAGCTCAGGGAAATGCTGACAAGATAATGTCAAGTTAAAAAGTAGGCCGTAGCATGTTAAATGCAATGTGACCCCAGTTTCACAAATACTTGTACATGTGTGATATGTAATATGCATATGTATATATACACACACACACACATTGGAAGAAAGGATAAAATCTACATCGATTGAGGTTTCCTAAATGCCAAGGACTGTGATTAAACTTTTAATGAGTTATTTTATTTAGTCACCAAAATAATTCACAGAATATATCCTGTTTTGATCCCTTTTATAACAGTGACGCAACCAGAGCAAAGAGATTCAATTGCCTAAAATCATTCCGCTAGTAAGTAGCCAGTGTTAAACCCCAGACAATCTTGGTCCTGCTTAACACTGTGTTTCCATGGGTTATTTTTTCCTTCACATTATTTTTGTAGTTTTCCAAATTGTCACAACTCGTATTTCACATTTGCAACCAGATTCTAAAAGGTTTTCAGTAGTCTGCAAAATGAGAGTAATTGCCGTGACGATTGAAATTCAACATCGTATTCTTGCTGAAACGAATTGGGTATTTCTCATTTGTCAAAAGCAGAAGGCAACTTTTCATTTTGGTTTGATTTTTTACCAATTCATTCATTATTTCGATTTTGAAAATGAACTACTTGTTTTGTCTTTTACACATTTTGGCACTTCTCATGGGGCGTTTTCTGAAGCAGGAAAGAAGCACTGATCCAGGGCTGTGTTAAAAGGTGAGTAAAAATACAAAACACGATCTTTCTAGGTGTTTTCACCTTCTTAATAGAAGGTAAAGTAAACTGCTCTGAGTGAGCTGGGCAGAGGTGAAAATAGGAATTAAGGAGAGTGAAAGGTCTGGAATAATTGCCGTGGTCGGAGCCAATTCGAAGTAAATAAGGATGAAATCTCATCTCTAGTAATTAAGATGACAAAGGATAAGTGAACAGGGAGAAAGAAGGCTATGCTGAGTTTGGGTACCTGAGATCAGACCACTGTCCCAGGAGCTCCAGCTCGGCAGTGACAAGCCACCAGCAGGAGCGGTAAGCTGCTGCTCGAGTGAGTTCCCTTGATTTCAGGTGCCTGAGTCTGGAAGTCTGAGGAGAGGGAGCGGGGTTGTGTGAACGCAGGTCTGTTGCACTGAGAGATGCGGAGCGGGCTGAAGATTGATAGGTTCCTTCATCAGAGCATCCTCCAGGCAACAGTGTGTTTGTGGCCACAAGTACCATGGCAAGTGGAGGGGCAGAGCGTGTCCAGGAGGGGCCCCTCCAGAGCCCTCCAAGAGGAAGAGCCTGTGCTGGGCAGGAAGCGTGGTGGCCAGTGAGGAGTGCAGCTCTGACACCTCCGAGAGAAGTGTGTGGAACAGCCTCTGCGTGGCTCACGGGGAATAGCCACGCTGGGAATGCCAGGGAGAGGGAGAGGATGGGTACCCGCAATTTCTGGCATCCTCCAGGAAGCTGGCTGTGGTCCAGGAAGCATCGGGGGCCCTGAGCTGCCTTGAGTTTTAATCAAGTGGCATGAATTTCTAATAATGAAAAGGATGAAAGTGGGGTTTAATTGTGATGTCTTATGAAAACAAAGGTTTCGTACGGACAATGTGCAATCCCTTTTTACAATGTTTGCACTGACTGCTAGAACCACAGCAATAGGTCATCCTACAGAAAGGGAAAAGCGTGTGTTAATTGGGGATATTATATATTAAAATTATACTATCAATTGTATCAATTGATAGTATAATTATTAATCGATATAACTTTAATTCTATCGATTATAATTAATAATATAAATTTAATTATATTATTAAAATTATATCGATGGAATTTTTAAAACAAATACAAGGGTGTTTTTACAAAGTTTTATAAAAATAATTCAGAACATTTATATGTTGTTAACTGTTTTTCTGAAATTCGTAGCGAACACACGAGCAGGAAACGCCTGCAAATATCAGCAGTAGTTTCCCTCTAGGCAGGAAAGATATGAGCGATATTTTTCTTCCTTATGCTTCTATGTAGTTTCTAAATTTCCTCAGAAAATGAGATATTTGGAAAATCCTTTGATGGCTCGGACTGAGATCATTCACGCTGTGCAGGCCGTTTCTGTCGTCCCCATCCACCAGACTGGCCCATCCCTCACTGTCCCCCCCCCGCCCCCCAGCCCTTCCTGTACACACAAAATCAGGAACACTTCATATCTCCTTTCTATTCTGCATTCTATCTTTTTTTTAAGACACACAGAGAGAATGAGAGTCAGCAGGCAGAGGAGTAGAAGGAGAGGGAAAGAGTCTTAAGACTCAGGGATCGATCTCACGACCCTGATCATGACCTGAGCCAAAATCAAGAGTCCGACACTTAACTGCCTCAGCCACCCAGGCACCCTGCATTCTGTCTTACACAGTGATTTGTGCGCACATCGCTTTCCTCCACCAGCCCTTGTCAGTGGCTGGAACTTTCTTACTTGTATTTCTGGATCTACTCTCCCTGCCCACCCCAGCCCATGGCACCCAGTATCTGGAATATAATAAGCACACTACAAAGATTTATTGAATTGATTTGGAAGTATTCCCGGGGAAGCGAGAAGTTTGATAGCTTTCTTTCAGCTTGGCCCCTGTCCTCTTGGGTGTGGAAGGTGTGACCTCCGCAGGAGGGGTGGGAAATTAAGTGTCTCTGGAGAAAGACAGGGCCCAGTCATGTTAAGAATTTGAAAGAAGAGATGCAAATTGTGTTTCCAGTATATAGGCTCTGCCCACAAAGAGATCCCAGGAAACAGACCAAGGGGTTCCAGGCAGGGAACAGTATGACATGCACTTGACACTAAGACAAGTGGAATGAAAATAAGTAAGAGGTGGAAGGGACAGGTGCCTGCAGGGTTTTAGGGGATGACCAGGTCACGGGGAATAAAGAGAAGTGCGTGCTGTGGACACAGAGCCCTAAGTCAACATATGCACATACAACAGTACTTCAAGAGGGGCCCCCAGGACGCCGCAGAATGGAATGCATTATTGGATCCAGAATGTTCCTCTCCTAACCAGTATGATTTTAATCAAAATTTCTGGCAAAGAATTTAAATCCAAATACTTAGTTTTATTTTCTCACAACCATTTCCAAGTTGGTTTCTTCACAATCAGATCCTAAGCAACCTGTAGTCGATGCGTTCGCTGAGATTTCAAGTGGGAAAATTTCACGGAGCAATTTTCTTCACCTACTATTTAAGGCATACAGAAACTAAACCCTAACAGTAATATCTTACATTGTCCTGCAGCTGGTACTGGGGAGACTAACCACACTCGCGTTTTCCTAGAAAGCTACAGTTTTACTAGGGAATACTTCACGTTCATTATCGCCTATTTATACTCATGTAAACTGACGCTCCAAGAGTAACCAAACTTCAAAATGTTAATGTAAACATTTTACCTCGTTTAATTGCAATAGACACATTCTTAAGTAATTTAATTCCAACAAGATCCATTACCAATAAACAGAAAGCACATTCTTGGCGGCTTCCCTGTACAGCGCAGAGCAGGAAGGAGGGTAAAGGGTTTCCACAGCAAGGACCCGCAGATAGCTTTGCACTCTTTCTGTTTTGAGGCTGAAGTCGTAGACAAAAACTCGGGTTCAAGGCCAACCACATATTAGATGGAGGAACCTCGAGAGACTAAGGGAACTATCTGAACTTGGCTACCTCTGGGCTTGTGGGTGAGATAAATTCGAAGAAGCTCTAACTGTAAGGGGTATCGTGTTGAAGGAGGAAGAGTCCGAGCCATTCGTGAAGGCGAGTGACTGAAGCCTCCATCTCCCCTTGAGCCAGCTGGCGCCCAGACACCTGCGAGCAGAACAGCTTTGTCGAAGACTCCGTTGTCACTGGGAACCACCAAGCTCAGGCTGAGGTGACTGCCCTTAGTTTGGGCCACTTAAATAATAAGCAACTTCAAAGGAATTTGTTTTTATTTACCAGTTGGATAATTTGATATGACATGATTGCATTTGCACACCACAAACTGAGAGGAATTCTTGCTGCTAGTCGAAGAGTCTGACTTTTTATCGCAATGGATTTCCTTTCTGAAAAGCTCGAAATCGTTCAAATGTACTTCTGTGTTCACGTGTTCCTATTCAGGTTTTAGCTCATTCATTACCAGTTACCATCTAGTGCTCTCTTCCTTTCCAATCTTGATAGGATTGTCACTGAGCCTGGTTTCACCCAGGCACCGACTCAACTGTTCAGTTTACAGAGGACAGGTATCTTGAAAAATACAAGGCTCCGTTACCATCATTTTAATCAGCTTTTCCAGCACACCATTTATGGCTCGACATGTGGCAGTTCCATTCTCTCAATATGGATGTAGTCTAAGGGTCTGATTTTTGGTTAAGTTTTTGTCTTTTGCTTTGGGCACCCAAGCTTTCACAGCACTTTTGGGGTTTTTTGTTTTTTGGGTTTTTTGTTTTTTTTTTTTTGGTTTTGGGGTTTTTTTTAGAAAAGGCATATGAACGACTCTGGACACGTGTTCACCAGTTGGAGATCTGTATACCTCAACACGCAGTTGATTTACGGGGACCAGATCAACTTTCAATCTTCGGATACGGGCTTTGGAAAGTTTGTGTGGCCTTGGCGTTCTCTTTCCAAATTCATCTTAGCAGCGGTTTCCCCTGCCCCTGTGGTGGGAAGAATTTGAATCATTGTCCTCATGACATTGATGTTATTGCATCGAATCACATTGAGCATAAATGAGGTTTTGAACATCTCTACACTTTGGGACAAGAACAACAGACACTGTGAGCATTGGTTCCATAGACACTTTGCTGTGGTCTTCAGTTAACACTCTAAGATAATATATCCCTTGAGGTCTACAGAGTCCATTAAAATATGATATTTAATACTGTGTTTACTACATAGTTGAAAATTGTGCATATTCATGAAGCTGTTTGGATATAGAATGTAAGCATTGTTAAGAGATAAAATTCTTACATTTAGGAAATTCATCAAATAAAGAACGAAACAGTATTCCCTTTACCAAGGTACCAATCTCATAAAGGCAAATAGAGACACAGCTAATGTTAGGGCTGAGATTTAACTGAGTGGTTCTGGAGGGACAAACAAGGCTTCACTTGGGATTTGAGGCCATACGCCATCCTCCAAACTCCGTCGTTTCTCTCTGGTTGCCATAGGTACTTGGTGTTTACCACTAAGCAATTTTGAGAGAAGGCACAAACGACCTTCCGGCCCACTCCCAAGGGCTGGAGAGCTGATGCAGAAATCCCTGAGTTAGAATTCAGAAAAGTGGAATCGGGTACTTGTTCAGGCCCCATTTTCCGCATGGTTCGTCTCAATCCTTTGTCTCAACAGTTCAATACTAGTTTAGGAGTAAGAACTAGTCCCTAACCATGGATGGCAATCAGAAGCAGGTCAGATGCTCTCCGCACCTGTTTCCTTTCGCGGCGCACCCACAGCTCCATGTCTCCGAGCTCCGCCCCACAGTGCAGTCCTGCCTGGACCCCAGTCTCCACGCAGAACGCGGGGGGCCGCAGGTGCACGCCCCAGATGTGCCTCAGACGGTCTGCAAGAGGGAGGGGGAAGTGAGGAGAAGACCACCCTAGACCCCAAAGGAGATGCAAGTCTGGTGAAAGGGGATAAGATGCAGCAAATAAGGAGAGAAAGGATTCTTCCAAGATGCAGGACCTCAGAGTGTCATGAAGTAACTGCACAGTGAGAAAAATTACCACCAAAATAGGCAAATCATGACAGAACTATTGCCCTCCATCTGTTGTTGTCTGCTAAGTGTCTGTATTTAGATATCATTGCTGTTGGTAATGATTAATTCAGTCTGTGCTATTTTCCCCATAGGCAATACATTCTCTTTACTCAAAAGAAAGTGTCCCTGTGAGACTGAATTTGACTATACTCATTAAGATTGAAATTTATCTATACCTTTTAATATAATAATGGTAACAGTAACAATAATCAGCATTTATTGAGCACTTGTTGTGTCCCAGGAATTGCTTTAAATGCTTTCCATGTATTAATCCTCACAACCCTGTGAATGAGCTCTGTTACCAGCCTCATCTTATAAAAGCACAGAGAGGGTCAGTAACTTGCCCAGTGTTGCCCAGCTGCCGAGGGATACAGACCAGGCAGGATACGGACTACAGGAGGGTGAATGCTACAGCTTGAATGTTTTCACGGCTCCATTCTTGTCCACATATATCTGTCTATCTTTGACTCCTTACTGAATCCTGGATGTAACGGAAATTTTAACATATGCAGATACTTTTAAAATAATACAAGAATGAAAAATATAAAACTTGGCCTGTGAATCAATTAAGAAAAAATTTGAGGAAGAAGTGAAATGATCTTTTTTAAATGTACTTATCTGGTAAATGTTAAATCACAGGTAAAATATCCAAGAATCCTCAGTATGGATATAGCTCATAGAATACTGCTAACCAAATGAGGTCTGCTATCTCTCTACTCAAGATACATTGATTCTGGGCCTGGCTTTATTCAGTAATAGAGGGACCATGTGTCTGACCAGCAAATTGTGTGATATGGTTAAGGATACAGAGGAAAGACTAAGACATTGAACTATGGCCTTTTAACTCAGTGTGGTATCTCAGTGCCTTCGTTCATATGCTCCTTGGTGTGACACGAGATACCAGGCCCTATAAAAAACACAGTAGCACTCTCTCTCTAAAAAAGAGCATTTCTACAATTCAAATTTAATGTTTTTCTTTTTTAAAAAAAGATGTATTTATTTGAGAGAGAACGAGCACATGTGCACCCTGGGGGAGGGAAGAGGGAGGGGCAGAGGAAGAAGGAGAGGGAAAATCTCCAGCAGACTCCCGGCTGAACGTGGAGCCCCAGGGGGGCCTCGATCCCACCACCCTAAGATCATGACTTGAGCTGAAACCAAGAGTTGGTTGCTTAACCAAATGAGCCACACAGGCGCCCCTCAAGGTTAATATTTTTCAGTGACACTAGGTTAATGTCGGTGCTAAGACATACACCATTTCCTGGAAGGGTGTACCAAAGAATTTCATGTGGATGCATGTTTTTTCTTTTCATCATATATCACATAGTTGGCACTTAGTAAATATTAGATGAATTGTATTAACCTGATAAACAAATGTCAAGTCAAATATAAGTAAAGAAACATTTCTTACAGGAATTAGTATCCACAGATTTCAAATGGATTTTTAACTTCTTTCTCATAGATTTTTCTGTTTTCCTCTGTTTTCCAAAATTGATATCTATTATTGCTAATTCTATAGCTATAGATATATCAAATTCTTGAAATTGGAGGTATACACTGGCAACACAAGCCTAGATTTTTAGCCCATGAGAGAACTTCTTATAGGTAATGATGTATTTTTAAAGAGATCAATTTAACCAAAAAAGTCAAAATTCTGATTTCAGAAAGAAGAGGCAGAATGACCATTCTCTTAAGGTAAAAAAGAAGATTACACAGCCATTAAAAAGAATGAAATCTTGCCATTTGCAATGACATGGATAGACCCAGAGGGTATTAGGCTAAGCAAAATAAGTCAGTCAGAGAAAGACAAATACCATATGATTTAACTCATGTGTGGAATTTAAGAAACAAAACAGATGAACATAGGGGAAGGGAAGGAAAGATAAAATACGATAAAAACAGAGAGGGAGGCAAACCATAAGAGACTCCTAACTCTAGGAAACAAACTGAAGGTTGCTGGAGGGGAGGTGGGTGGAGGGATGGAGTAACTGGGTGATGGGCATTAAGGAGGCCATGTGATGTAAAGAACATTGGGTGTTACATGCAACTGATGAATCATGAACTCTACCCCTGAAACTAATAATACACTATATGTTAATTGAATTTAAATTAAAAATTAAGAAAAGAATATTACAAATGAAATATTCAATAATGTCAATACAGAAGAAGGGAAGGAGACAAAGAGGCATGTAAAAGGGAAACAGAGGGGTGCCTGGGTGGCTCAGTTGGTTAAGTGTCTGCCTTCAGCTCAGGTCATGATCCCAGGGTCCTGGGATCGAGTTCCACATCGAGCTCCTTGCTCAGCAGGGAGTCTGCTTCTCCTTTTGCTTGCCGCTCCCCCTGCTTGTTCTCTCTCTCTCTCTCTCTGTCTCCAATAAATAAATAAAATATTTTTTAAAGGGTGGGGGGAGCGGAAACAAAGTAGCTACAGAGAAAGGAAAGCAGCAAAACAGGAAGGAGGTGTCCTGAGAGCATTGATTGTGCCGATGTGTGCTGAACTTTGTTTTCATTTTTCACTTGTCTTCCCACTACAGTGGAATACCCGTGGCAAAATTTCATCTGGTGTTAATTCAAGTCCGTGAAAAGAATCTCAGAACCTCGTTATCAATACAAGATGGGTCACTTAAAGTTGAAATCACACCTTAAAAAGTCACATTCGAGAGTGGGGACTAGCAGAGAGAAATCACTTCCAAGACCCCAATATAAATCTTGAATTTGCAGAAGAAACACATTTCCGTACTTTTTCTTTGGTTGATTTCAGACTAAGTATTTTTCCTAACTCACCTTTGCTTTCTAATAAAATCTGTACTTTGATACTCCTAATTCCCAAAAGTGGGGTCGGGCTTGCTGGGTTGCCCTGTTATCAAGTTTTATAGGTTTCTAGCCACATGCCTATTTCAGACCCACAAAAATCCTATGTGGAGGAACAAGGAAATATGCCTGTGGAACAGGTAATTTTCTCAAATAGGAGAATTTACTACCAATTTAGGAAAAAAAAAAAAACTTGACTAAAATGTTGGGTGTTGAACAACAGTTACCCAAAACTAAGCAGATCGAATGTGGAATGCAGAAAGAAAAGCATGGCTCCCCCTCTAGAAATTTCCATTGGCTAGAGTGTTCCTTAGCTTAGCATCTCTGTGTATGGTCTCCAGAGTTAATGTACCATATTTTCCGTGGTTTGATGAAGACTCCAGAGCCCTTAAGATATGAATTGCTATAATTCCTAAATCAAACAGCATTCAATTCAGTTCCAGACCACTGCAGGGTAATAAGACCGGTATTTCTTATTTTAATTAGTCATTTTATACTTCTAACAACTTCTTTGACAATCTTGGATTACTTGTTTGTTTATATGTGATAAAAGCTATGTTTGGCTAAAAATATGAATGCTACATTTGAATGTCCATTTACATTTTAGTAGTTATAGAAATAAACTTTCTAGGCCTTTAGATTATAGCTTTTTATAGACACTGAATTACAATCACCTAATCTATTTTAATATTATCCCTTTCAGCTGTCTCATGAGTATCTCTTAACACAGCAGAGATATCAAGTTGATAATATGAATTCAAGACAAAACGCTTGAACACTCATCAGAAACTGTCTTGTAGTTTGCTGAGAAATTTGCTTCTGACATTTGAAATTTTCAAGATAAATAAAAAAGTCGTGTGGCTACAAAAAAGTATTATGTGCTGTTACTAGATCAGAAGCAAAGTATAAGGGTGCCTGGGTGGCACAGTCATTAAGCGTCTGCCTTCGGCTCAGGGCGTGATCCCGGCGTTCTGGGATCGAGCCCCACCTCAGGCTTCTCCACTAGGAGCCTGCTTCTTCCTCTCCCACTCCCCCTGCTTGTGTTCTCTCTCTCTTGCTGGCTGTCTGCCTTTGTCAAATAAATAAATAAAATCTTTAAAAAAAAAAAAAGAAGCAAAGTATAAAGACTAACTTATCTTGGAATGCTGAATACGGTGTCTTTAGCCATGATACATGCTCAATAAATATTTATTGAATAAATAAATAGAAAAATAAAGAGTTATGTCATGTTTTAAAACTATTTTTCTCAAAATGTATATGTCAAATAGTGTGAGCATCCCTCAAGCGAATATAATATGGAAAATTATATAAATATATATTTTGTGGGAGGAGATAGTTAAATATTCATCTTTGATCATTGACAGACCTATATGTGTATACTTCCCATGTGTTGCATGCCCATCATGCTTTATATTTCACATCATATTTTTGAATAAGTTCATTTGTAACATAAACGATGAAGGGCATTCAATTCTGCATATTCCAGAAGACATAAAGCAACATGGACCAAGGACAGAGCTAAACGCTCCAAGTCAGGGTCCCTGTCTACGTTCAACATCTGTCTGTTGACCGGCACTGCCTCATCTTTATGGATTTCAGGAAATGTAAAGGCAGTTTTGCTTCAACAGAAAACGAATTCAGGAAATACATTTCTTGGAAACATGGTCCTGATGATCAACAAAGCATCTCAAAAGATATGAGAATCTGTAAGAAGGATAGCCGTGTCCCTTCCAAAGCACCTAGGCTTTATCCACTGGGCTTCAGGTGGCACGGTCCATCATTTTAACCCTCAGGTCCACTGTTGGTAAAAGAATTTTGAACTCTCTCTGACCCCGTGTGCAAGATCCGGGGCCCTAGATGCCATGCCCGTTAAAGAGCCGCGATGCTGATCCAGTTCGCCCAAGTGATCTCGTGTTTGCTCGGAGGCCAATACAGAGCTGTAAGACCAAAACGACTACAAACGTACATGTTCCCCAAAATTTGAAATGCTGAAGAGGGAAATGAAAGCTTCATTTCCCAAACTCAAAATGAATTTCAGTAATACAGAGTTGTGTGTGTACATGTGTGTATGCACATATGTGTGTGTGTACATATGTGTGTGTGTAGAGTTGGGGCTATTCTCAAGCCCCCCCTTGAACAACCTGGGATTGGAATCCAAGCTCTATTCTTGGCCCCTCCGCTCGTCAACGTGTAGCTCTAGCAATTCACCTTTTCCCTTGACTGCAAGCATCTCTCCTCTGATGAAATCGTATATGAAATTAAGACAGAAAATAAATGCAGAAGAACTGCTAGAAATACCCAATGAGACTCCCTCTGACCCTCAAGGTGCAGCCTCTGGGCCACTCAATGAAACTCAGGGACCCTGAGAGATACTCAGGTACCTTCCAGCCCCAAGCCATATCATCTTGAGACTCCCGACTGTATCTTCAATTAAAACCATTTTCCAAAATTCCAAAAAGGAACCAATCTACAAAAGGGTATCGGTGAGCCATTACTTTGACCATGTCAGACACTAAGAAATAGAAATTCCGGGAATGTATTCTTGATTTCTGGAGCTGCAAAAGTCCTAAAAGTGTCTGACTTAATTCCAGACACAAAGAAGAGAATAAAAGTTGTTGCTTTACAAGGGTAAGGACCACAGATGCAAGACCAACATTCTAAAATCAGTTATGAAAAACTGAGCATTTTAGGGGAGCCTGCCAATGTAGGGGTCATGTGTGTGAAGTGGTGTCTGATCCAAGATCATGAATGAGAGCATCCATGGGAGAGAAAGCCCCTGAGAAAACATGAACCTAGCTTGGAGCCCTGGGATGAGCCTAGTATGGAACCCCAGGGCCGAGCCCAGCATGGAGACCCAGGGCTGAACCCAGCATGGAGACCCAGGGCTGAGCCCGGCATGGAACCCCAGGGCTGAGCCCAGCATGGAGACCCAGGGCTGAGCCCAGGAGCAGCCAGGGTGAACCAGGTAAGAACCACGAGTTCTGAAAATAGCTTCTAGAGCTACCAGATCTGCGACCCCAACCGGGTTGAGTAAGGTAGCAGTGGAGGACAGGGCACCCCCCACGTTAGGCAGGTTAGGCAGGCCTGACAAGACCACCAATGCAGTGGGAAGCAGGAGCCTGGCTGGCAGGACGAAGTGAGACAACATGTGACCAGTCCAGGCACATTTGGAATTGAATGCCTTGAGGTCCCCCTCTTGAAATTAACTCTATCTTTGAAGTTGGGTTTTATAAGTGAAATCTGATGGGACAACAGAATGGTAGAGCCTGTGTGGGGGGAGAGGGGGTTGGCTCATCTCCTCCAGACTTCCTGGGACGGGGTCTCAGTCTCCTGCTTCCAGCGCACACCCCACTCCCCATTCAATCTCCCACCCCTGTCTCCCCACCACTGCCAGCCTCCATCACATTGGCGATGGACGGGAAAGCCAAATTTCACCATCAGTCTCCACCCCCACTGGGACATGGGCGGGTAGGAGGGCTGGCTGGAGTCAGTCACCAGGCGTGGGGCATCTCAGGAGAGGGACAGTGCTAGCCGTCCACCCCATGGATCATTGGGTGGGTGCCTGGGTGGGATTACCTTGTGGACCTCCATGCAGGTCTGGAGCGCACCATGACATACGGGCTGCAATCCCCAGAGGAGCGGCTGCCCCCGGGGGTTGAGGCTGTCACCTTGGGAAGAGGACATTGACTTCCCTCTTCCTGACCCAGCTGTGTGTTTTCATTCTACGCCATCCCCAGAGTCCCGTAGCCAGCCCTTAGCAAAGGCAGACTTGGAAAAGGAACTTTTTACGAAGTCTAACTGTGAAAAGGAACAGAGAAGTGCAGCAGAAACAAACCGAAGAGGTCAGGTGGAAGAGGGTTTGGAAAGGTGGAGAGAAGCCACAGGGCCCCCGAGAGAGAGACAGAGAGAGCAAGAGAGCTGGAAGGTGTGGTGCGAGGGGTGCTTTCCTGCACACCGCTTAACCACAGTGCAGCGGGTGGAGTTGGTATATTTACCTATTTATTTGCATTTCCTTTCTCACCCCATGAGGACCCTCCGCTCCATCCCCAGGCACAGGGTCTGGCTCATGGCGTGGACTCCTAAACAGCTGTCGGAAGCAAGAGCAAGCAAGAATCAGTGAGTCTATAGCCTATAGCTCCTAGAAAAGAAAAAAAAAATGTGCACTTGTCCAGATCATCAGAACGCAGTTTGCACCTTTATTAAATGATGTGACTGCACAGTGGCCTTATGTTCTAGACGTGCTAAATGAGACTCCATCCGGGGAAGACACTACCTGCCTTCCTATTCACCTACTTTTGTCTTCTTACCCCTCCAGGAGATGGGTTGTGTTCCCTTTTGACCACTCCTCTCCCTGGGTTTGCAGCTCTAACTTCCCACAGGGTGAAATGGTCGTGGAGCCATCTGTCTTCTCCCGGGGGAGCTGAGCCCTCGTGACAGGTGCCAATTGCAGTTCCTTCCAGGGGTTCCTGGGCAGCCACGTTAAACACTGAGCCAGAGGACGAGGTAATCACCCTGAGTAAGGTCAGGCTCTTTCCAAACCATCCCTGCAGTGAGGGGGCGAGTTGCTATTTAATGAGGAAGGACTGGCGGGTGGGCACACGGGGGAAAGGTGAAGCGGCTGCATACCTGGGCCGTGGCAACCAAGACCCCTGGGCAGGGACCACATCAGCATCCCCACTGGGAGAATGTAAAACCCTGCTTCCGGTGGGCCAAATGCAAGTGTTCTGCTCTTGAGTGGAGTTTCTAGACCCAGCGTACGTGTCCGGGGTGCTCTAACTAGAGTCTGTCTCCTGCATCATGATATGCAGATAAAGGCACTCGCTCAGCAATGACTTACAACCGTGGGGAGCGTGCATGTCTCCAGGACACTTGCTCAGGCGGACCANCGTTCTGCTCTTGAGTGGAGTTTCTAGACCCAGCGTACGTGTCCGGGGTGCTCTTAACTAGAGTCTGTCTCCTGCATCATGATATGCAGATAACGGCACTCGCTCAGCAATGACTTACAACCGTGGGGAGCGTGCATGTCTCCAGGACACTTGCTCAGGCGGACCAGTCCTCGCCACAAAACCTTCCTCAGAGCTAAACTGGAGGCCAGGCCCGTCCCTGTCATTTTACCTGTAAAGGCATCATGTGTGAAAAGACTGACAGATTCTCCTGTGGGAGAAAGCGTCCCAAATTTACAAAACATGTTCACACGTACTATTTCATTTGATTCCCAAAGGCGACCTGGACACTTAGGAATTATTCCCATGTTATAGAATTCTCATGTGTTACTGTTGCTAATGCTGGACAGTTAGTAAGTGGCAAATTCAGAATTAGAGCACAGGTCATTAAGTTGCACTTCAGGGGCCTTCTGTTCTCCCCTTCACAACCACATACAGGCCAGAGGTAGTCAGGGTTCTCCGCCAGCGGCTCCGGGTGCCGGAGGGAGTTAACCGTTAGTTCGCTGGGGGCTGGGTATCCCTTTATTCCTCTCTCAGAAAAGAGAGTCTGCTCCTCCCACTCCAGGCCAAAGAGTTGGGTGGAAACAAGATTATTGGCCTCAAAGGGAAAGAAACTCAAACACGTTCATAGTGACTGAACCTCAAAGGAAAATGGTCAAAATCCAAATACCTTTCAGTCCGTGTCAGTCTCCTCTACGGAATCAATGAAGGCAAACAGACGTATGGCTCAGGGAGATGGCTCACCTCCCCGGGGCTCCTTCCAACACCCAGATGCCGGTAGAGGCCCTGGGATGACACAGAACCACATCCCAATACTTCACACAGAATCTCATTACAGCCTTCCTGAGCCCCAACTCTCTTGCTTTCGTGGGACCTTCCTCCATGAAAATAAGATTAAAAATTGTGCCTTCCCACTGTGTTGCTATAAAGACAAATACATTCTTGTTATATACTAAAACATTCTCTTTGACCCAAAATTCATTTTTTTCTCCTGAGTTTAAAAGAAATGCAAATGTTTTTGTGAGCCCCTTAAAGCAATGGGGACCCTGGGCCTGCCCCCACCACACCCCCCCACCCTGCCTGGTGGCTTAGCCCATGCTGGCCTCCAAGCTCTAGGCCCTTGGCAAGTCACGTGCTCTGGGGGCACTCTCCCTTGTTCTTGGCTGTTGCATTTCAGTTTCCAGAACTGATAACTGATCACACTTACGTCACATATCAGATCAAAAAAGAAAATCTTCTATTTCTTCTCTATGATGTCAGAGAATTCTCAACTCTCTAGCTATGATTTTAATCTCCCTGCTTTTGCTCAGCTTCCAACAGTTGGGTTGTCACCAAATATGTTAGTCCTACAAAATATCTTTAAGTCAGCTGAGCTCACCCTTCCAGCTGTTACAATAAATGGACAAACTAAAGGAAAACCAAAACCCCAAGCGATTTTAACGACGCGATGATGGATGATTGGTTTCTATTTCTCTTTCCTCCTTCCCTGTATTTGGCTGCAAACTATTTCCCTACCTCCCCAGTGTTTTTGGCCCTTGAAGAGGAGTATGCCCTTGCCAACGTGGAGAAATTGAGCTAGGTTTTCATGCCTTGGAATCCACTGTGTACTCAACCCCCAAGCCTTTTGAGCTTTAACCATAATTAGTTGTAATGTGTTTATGGGGCCAAGAGAATTTAAAACATGCAAGACATGAGTCAGGAAAGGATGATATCAAAATCCTTATTTATTCTGGGTTTTAGTCTAATCTCATTGGGTTCCACAGACATCATTGTTTTTCTTGAATATTAGCGATGTAGGGAGAGACAGGAAAATCCCCACGGAATTTGTACATTCAGGCCTGTACCCAACCGATGCCGATTTCCATGTGGAGGAGTTTATGTTCCTGAAACTCACATCCTAGATACGGGCTCAGCCCTAGAAGGTCATGTTTTGTTTTCCTTTCATTTGGCTAATAACCCAGTAAATATTTGCTCTCAAGACCAAAAATTATCTTGAAATATATGTAAGCATATTGAATGCCAAGAAAACATGGCATACAGTGAAAAGCCGTGATGTAGGAAGCAAGTGTGACATTGGGAAGCTGGCTTCAGTCTCCACGGCCACTAGAACAGTCTTGAATGAACTTTGAATCCAGTGGTTCCAAATCAATGCTGTTTCAAGGACCCCTTGTAAATTCTTCCCATTTCCAAGGCTCATAAATTCCATGAACACTTTTTTCAAAAAGCCAAGCTTGGACAGGCTTCAGAGAGCAGCAGAACAGGCAACTAATTCCACGATATAATTTAAAAACCTTCGAGAAAGCATTTTTTCCTCGTGCAGATACTCACCTACACTCATCTATGTCCCCACCCCTCAGACTTGCCATCCCGTCCAGATTCCATTATTTAGAATATTATCCAGACTTAAGAAAGAAGGAGATTCGGACACGTGCTACAATGCAAATGAACCCCAAGGACATCGTGCTACATGAAATAGGCTGGTTACAAAATGACAAACACTGCGTGATTGCACTCACATGAGGTCCCGAGTGTAGTTACATTCACAGAGACAGAAAATAGAAGAGAAAAGGGGTGCAGATGCTTCACTTACGTGAGCCATCTAGGCACCCCTTTTCTTTCTTTTTTTTAATAGTGGTAAGATATACATAACATAACACTTACCCTTTTAACTATATTTAAGTGTCCAGTTCCGGGGCACTCAGTACATTCACATCGTTGTGTCACCATCGGCACGACCATTCACGGGACTTTTTCACCTCCCCACGGAAACCCCGGCAGCCAGCATTCTACTGCTTCTCCTGGGGCAGCTTGTGCGTCGGCGATCACGAACGTGTGCAAGCAGGGGTTCTTAGCCAGGGGTCCGTGGATTCTGACTTCTGCTGGGGAAGGGGAATCTATCAAATATATGCAAAATGGTTGTGTGAAGCAGGGTGGTGAGGGAGAGAGAGAGGCTCTTTTCAGTAGGTTCTCTGATGAGTCTGAGCCCGCCCTCCAAAAGCCCCAACCCTCCAGTGCGTGAGTTTATTGGGTTCATGCCTTATCTTTGGAGTGGAAAGAAAGTAATAGTAAAAAAGTTCATAACGGCAGAGCTGCCACTTACGGAGCACTCGTGATGTGTAAGCCACTCATCTACACATTCCCACTCCGTGACTGCCAATGATGGGTTTTGTTGTTGTTGTTGTTGTTGTTGTTTTGAGAGAGACATAGAGAGAGCGTATGCACAGGTGCACAAGGCGGGGGTGGGGGTGATGGGGAGGAGCAGAAGGAGAGGGAGAGAGAATCCAAGCAGGCTGCACACTCAGCATGGAGACAGATGCAGGGCTCAATCTCGTGACCCTGAGATCATGACCTAAGCCAAAATCAAGAGTGGGATACTGACTGAGCCACCCAGGAGCCCCACTGCCAGTGATTCTTAAAACAACTCTTCATAGGAGCAGCTAAGCTTTTTTTTTTTTTTGAGCTTTCAATTCTTCTTTTGAATGGTAGTAAAATACATATAACATAAAATGTATCATTTTAACTGTGTTTAAGTGTATAATTCAGTGGCATTAAGGACATTCACATTATTACGCAACCACCACTACCATCCATCCCCAGAACTCTTCATTTTCCCAAATTGAAACGCCGTCCATTAAACACTAACTCCTGACTCCCCCCCCCAATCAAACTTCTAGCAACCATCATTCTATTTTATAAACTCGGTGAGTTTGACTATTCTAGGCAGCTCATGTAAGAGAAATCATTCAGTGTTCGTATTTTTGTGACTGGCTTACTTCACTTAGCATAATCTCCTCAAGGTTCATCCACATTGTACCAGGTGCTAGAATTTGCTTCCTTTTTAAGGCTGAATAATATCCCATTAAATGTATATATCATATTTACCTACTCATCCGTCAATTAGCACTTGGGTTGCTTCTGCCTTTGGGCTATTGTGAATAATGCTGCTGTGAACTTAGGTCTACAAATAGGATCTGATAGCTTTGTCTTTATTTTACAAATGAGGACACAGACACAGAGAAGGAGGTCATGCCAAAGGTCACATCATGGTAGAGCCAGGATTTGAACCCAAGAAGATGGGCTCCAGTGCCCACATCAAGTATCATATTGTGCTTTGATCCAGCTATTGAAAGCTAGCAGAGTCAGGCTTCAATACTCATGTTTACATTAAATTTCCTTCTTCATACCCTATCGATGTCCAAGAAGCACTTACAACTAACTTACAACTAACTTACAAATAATTAACTGGATAACACATAATACCAAACCAGTAAAACAAGAACGAGCAAGAACCAAGTAATAGGAGAATATGTGTTAAGGGATAAAGATAGAAGAAGCCTTGGCTTCTTACCTGAGTGTAAGGGGTAGCAGGTGTTTCTGGAAAGTCAGTTTTACTTAAATATTGGGGAAGAAACATTAGGTTATTTCATTGGTAATTTAAACTCATAATTCTAGAGGGACTGGGTTCAAGATGGCAGTGTAGGAAAATCCTGAACTCATCTCCTCCCACAGACACACCAAATCTGCTGCTACACGTAGACTGATTCCCTGTGGAAAAGACCCGAAAGCTAGCTGAGCAGCTCCTCCCCAAGGATAGAAGGACCACATCAGATAGGTAGGAGAGACAGCGACCCGGTCTCACTAAACACCCCATCTCTGTGCAGAGACCCACACTCAGGAGGGATCTCACAAATACGGAGCGTCTCCTGAGGAGCAAGGGACACATGCCCCATATCTGGCATCCCACCCCTTAGGAACTGCACCAGAGTGATGAACCCCCAAAATACCTGCCTTTGAAAATCAACATGGTTTACGTCTAGGAGAAGCATGGAAGTCTACTCTTAAAGGGCCTGCATGCAGACTCCCTCATCTAGATCATACGTGAAGAAGAGTAATTAGTTTTAAAGTGTCTGCCAGAGGCGAAGAGGTCTATTGGGACTTTCTGTGGGGATGGAGGGGATGGTGGGCACCATTTTTGTACTCCCTCTACCTAGCTTGCACCCGCAGGCTAGCCGGTGGCCCCACTACAACCAGCAGGCTCACCCCTCCCTGCGCTCACCCACAGCCCTGCCCACACCAGCAGCCCCTGCCCACAATCAACAAAGGGGACACTCCTTGAGGACCTGGCTCTGGGAGCCAGGGGGGTACTGCATTGCTGGGCCCTATGGGACTGAAACAATTGGAGAGAGAGTTACTGGAAGGTTCCCACCCCCCAGAGCATCCCACCCTTCTTCCCGGGAAAAAGGCCTATTTACTTGTCCTGAGGGGCAGCTTCAGGTTGGCCACGCATCTAGAGGCCGTGTAGCAGCTCTCGGCGAACGTGGATCCGGAGTCTCCATCTTGGCACTGGCCCTTGGCCTCTCTGCAGCTCCCTGGTACCTCCCAGGAAGAAGCTTAGGCACTCATCCGGAGATCCAACTTTTGCAACTATCACCGGGAGACACCTCTGGAGGCCATGCTCCCGTGGGACCGTAAATGTACGCGCACTTTGAAACCTATTGCCTGAGGGTCTGACTTCCGATCAGCCTGAAATTAGGAGCTGTCTGCCTCTGATGGGCCAAATGCAAGTCTCCATTGATAGAAGAGTGGATGAAGAGGGGGCATATCTATAATAAATTCTACTTGGCCGTAAAAAGAAGGAAATTTTGCCATTTACAACAAATGGATGGTTCTAGAGGCTATTACGCTAAGTGAAGTCAGTCAGATAAGGGAATGGACAAATATAGTGTGGTTTTTTTGATGTGGAATCTAAAACACCAAACAAATGAACAAACAAGACAAAATCCATAGGTACAGAGACTAGATTGGTGGCTGTCAGAGAGGAAGATGGTTACGGGGTGGGCGAAATGAGTAAAGGAGAGCCATTGTATGGTGACGGAAGGTAACCAGACTTACCACTTTGTGTAGATAAAGATGGAGCTGTTACGTTGTACGCCGGAAACTAATACAGGGTCATATGCCAATTTTACCTCGATCAGAAAGAATAAATACAAATAAATTTTTCTTTGAAGAAATATAGCTCTAGATTCAAGCAAATACCAATATGAGTTAAGCTAGGCTATAAAAGGTATATAAATTCCCATATTTTATAGATTTTCAGTATGTAAATCTTATTATGAACATTTTCACACATAAGCAAAAGAAGAGAGATTTTTTGATCCCATGAGTTTCTGTATCTCCTCACCAGACTCAACTATTATCAAGACTTTGTATCATGTTTTCCCTTTTCTCTCTCTTCCTCCCTTCCTTATTCTTTAACTGGTAAAGAATTTTAAAATAAATTTCAACCTTCACGTCATTTCACCTCTACATAGTTAGCACATATCGTTTTATCGAAAAAAAGAAAGAAAAATAGAAACCAGACATTTTCTTACATAACTACCATACCATTATCACACCCTAAAGAATTAAAAATAATTTCTTGGTGTCATGTAACACCCATTCCATATTCAGATTTCACTGAATATCTCAGTGTATCTCCTGCCACTTGGCACGTATGAATCGGGATCCCAACAAGACTCATATATTCTATGGCTGAGAGTCTCTTAAGTCTCTTTTCATCTAGGGTTGCCCCTCGTCTTTTTTTCTTTTTTTAACGTTACTGACTCTTTGACGATCAGCCAGGTCTGTTGTCCTGTACAAATCTCTCTCCCTGTATTCATTTGTTCATTTCTTCTCATTGTCACTTAACCTATAGTTCTCTCTGTATATTTTCTGTAAATTGGAGTTCACTCAAAAGAATCTATTAGATTCAAGTTCAGCTCTGAGTCTTTTGTGTTTTGCCTTTTTTACAAGCATATTTCCTAAAAGAAGAAGGAGGAGGAGGAGGGGGAAGAGAAGAAGGAGAAGAAGATTTCTCAAGTTGTGTACCCCCTCTTGCCTCACATTAAGGGGACCTACTGTCAGGCTCTCCCATCCTTGGTGATGTTCAGATGGCGACAGTCTGCTCTTTCCAATACAAAAATCTCTACCAAACTCATATATTGGTTTCCTCATTGATCATCTGTGCCTGAATTGGATACTTCATTGTAGGTCACAAAGCAGTGACTTTCTAATTATGTTGTTACTCCTACCTAGCAACCTACCCCAAAACTTAATGGTTTAAACTAATAACCATTTTTTTTGCTCACAATTCCACGTGTAGTGGCAGAGCTTAGCTGGGCAGTTTTTCCAGGCCATCCATGCAGGGCTGGTGGGGATCATTCACTCTACAGCATTCAGCTGGTAGCTGGACTGGCCTGGTAAGTTCGACAAGGTCACCTGTCTGGCTTCTCAGCTCTCCTTCATGTGGCCTCCCTTTTCACATGGCTAGCTTAGGCTTCCTTATGGCACGATGGTCTCTGGGTAGTCTTATGAAACAACCGGCTTTGAAGAGGGAGTGTCCCAAGTGATAAAGACAGAAGTTGCAGATCTCTGAAAGTCCAGCCTTGGAAGATACGTAGCATGACTTCCACCTCATGCTATTGGTCAGAACAAGCCATAAGGCCAGTTTAGATCAATAATTGGGAAGAGACTTCATCTTTTGATGGAGCGGTCACAGGTCACACGTGGAAGGGGGTTGGGAGATGTCATTGGGGCCATCTTCGGAAGCACCATCAATCACAATTACAGGTTGATGGAACAGGTGGTGATAGCCTGATCTTTCCACCATGAAGTTCCCATCACACTTCCATCTAATGGTTTTCCTCTACTGATGACCTTTGCTCAAGGGGCAAGTCATTCATTACATGCTGTAAAAAGTGATAGTCTAGTTCTACGCCTGGGTGGCTCAGTCAGTTAAGCATCTGACTCTTAATTTCAGCTCAGGTCATGATGTCAGGACTGTGGGATCGAGTCCAGCGTTGGGCTCTACACTCAGCAGGGACTTTGCGGCTCTTGCTCTGGCTCTCCTCACTCACACGTTCTCTCTCTCTCTCTCTCTCAAATAAATAAATAAATAAATCTTTTTTTAAAAAATGACATTCTAATTGAGTTGAATTTTCCACATTTTTAAAGATGTTCTTTATTTATTTGAGAGAGAGAGAAAGAGAGAGCGTGTGCACGCACACAGGACCTGGAGGAGGGGCAGAGGGCGGAGCAGACTCCCCGCTGAGCAAGGAGCCGGACAGGGCCTCAATCCCAGGACCCTGGGACCATGACCCGAACTGAAGTCAGACACTTAACCGATGAGCCACCCAGGCACCCCCCACATTTTTTGTAAAAAATGTTCCTTCATCAACTAGGGCTGCTATATTTGTACACACAAAATAGGATAAACGTTTGGTTCTTTTTCTTTAGTTGCCAGCATTCCAAAGCCTTGCTATCTTAGTTACCTGGAAATCGTTACCAATGACCTGTTCTGTTCTGTACGGATGTGTGCATTCCTTTGCTTTGCTGTTTAGCCGCTTACGGTTAGGATCACGGGGAATTCACAGTTTTCCTATTTCATATACTTCAATTAATTAGTCATCGTTTTTTGATGCTCAACTTCATTCTACCGTGCATTAGATTGCTATGGCTTATTTACTACTCATCGCAAGTCTGTACCCTGAAACATCCATCGGTTTTATCTCTCCACCCCCCACATCCATAATTTTTTTTAATTGAGTAAATACTGAGCTATTCAATTCACACTGCAGGAGATTTGCTTATCTCCTTGATTTTACACTCGTATGTCTTCGCTCTTACTCTAAAAATATTGGCTCCAATTTACTCATTTGCTTTATCCTACACAGTAAGGAGTGATATTACCACTATTACTGCTAACAATGAGATTACCGAATGGAGTTGAACACCGTGGTACAGCTCTATTGACCCTATAAAACATTCCACTGTGGATGCTCAGGTTAAATAATGTCATCTAAAGTTACTTGAAATCGTTCTTTTCTCTATGTGATAATGTCACCAAATGGCGACATAGTGGGTTCATTCATTTAATTTTTTTTTGAAATTTAAATTGTGTATTCTTTTCAATCTGCAAAATATTGACATGATTTAGAGAAATCTCATTTCCCTCTTGTCCCCCGTGCCCTCTCCTTTAGGTAATGATTTTTATTTATTTTTGGTGTATCTCTCCAGTTTGCTTTTTGAAAATAAACATTAGCAAATTGGTAAATATATTTATATTGCTTCTTTTATGCAAACAGGTTGTGTTTGCTGCTTTCTCTCCATGTATAGAGATCTTTCTCATTCCTATTTTTTGGGCCATACAGAATTTCTTTGTAAATTGGATGCTCTGTTGTTTATTCTCACAGTCCCAGGTAAATGGAGACACCTGGGTTATTTAGAATCTTTTGCTAATACTAATATGTTGGAATGAACAATTTTGTGCATACGCTTTCCTGTATTTTTGGCGATGTATCTGTGGGATAGCTTCTTAAAAGTGAGATTTCTTGATCAAAGGGTAAAATCAAATATAATTTTTCTAAACATTGCCTAATTCCTTTCCCTAGAGGTACCATTTTACACCTTCACCAGCAAATATATGACAGAGTCCGTTCCCTCCCAGTCTCACCCACAAATTATGCTAATTTCATTTGTTTCTGTCAACCGCCTGTCTACATCTTTTGCCCATTTTGCCATCAGATTGTTCACCTCAAACTTCTGTCTCAAATTTGTGGAGTTCTTTATTACCAATGGCATTCTTGGTTTAGGACAGAAGTGTGCCAGTGTTTTCTTTCGAATTTGTGTATGGTAGGTTTTGCCCACGTTGGATTTTGGGACGGCACCTGACGTTTTGAAGACGTTCCATGGTTAGGGGCCTCGTCAGGCCAAGCCTGCACATCAGCAGGGTTCTATGGAGAAGTCCGAGAAGCTGATACTGAGACTGACTTTTGCTGCTGCAATTGGTAAGGAATTCAGCTCTGAGCATCCTGTGTCTCCACTTCATAAGCCAATCCAGCCGGAAATGTGTTGGTGAAAAGGAGGGCTAGGCCTGGTCCCTTTGCCTTAGATACAATGGAAACATCTATCCTCAGGGAACCCTCCTCTGGTCGGGGGGCTTCTTCAGAGACCTTCAGAAGCAGGCTGGGGACTGACAAGGTTTCCCCCACTCCGTCCTACAGCTGTTCATCTTACCTGGGAGCCGTGGCTGTGGTTTCCAACAAGGGAAATACTACATTCACGTCCCAGGGCCTTTCCCTGCCTGCATCTGAAGGAAGAATGTTCTTCTGACTTAATGAGGGCTCAACAGGAGTATATGATGTTTGTGCTATGAGGGCTCAGAAAAATAGCTCAGAGAGACTTCATGATGTTAGGCCCAGACACAAAATCCACTCAGGATGACAAGTTCTCGGTAGCTGACTTACTCTCGGGCCCCAGTGACTAGGGAGAGTGGGCACCTTAGACAGTGGGCAGAACGCGGTTGTTGGGTTCTGTTTCATGGGGAAACCAGATGGCATATTCCTGTGATCCGAAGCCCAAGGAGGCTGGAGGAACAGCAAGTCATTTCACTATAAGGCAGAGAAGGGAAAGTGAAGACAGCATTTGCTTACATCGTAATCTTGTGCCTTCCCAGCCCTAATCACAAGCCCATGATGATAAAAGAGTAATATAATTAATTGCGTGACAAGACATAGTTTTATACCATGCTTTAAAATTTGCAAAGCACTTTCATATTGTAGGCTCACAGCAAGGGTGAGGTAAAGTATGTTTAAAGACCAGAAAACCAGGGGCGCCTGGGTGGCACAGTCATTAAGCGTCTGCCTTTGGCTCAGGGTGTGATCCCAGCCCCACATTAGGCTCCTCCACTGGGAGCCTGCTTCTTCCTCTCCCACTTTCCCTGCTTGTGTTCCCTCTCTCGCTGGCTATCTCTATCTCTGTCAAATAAATAAAAATCTTAAAAAAAAAAAAAAAA
>NC_048221.1:62512486-62527345 GCF_002007445.2 Ailuropoda melanoleuca | reverse complement strand
TTTCCCTCTTGTCCCCCGTGCCCTCTCCTTTAGGTAATGATTTTTATTTATTTTTGGTGTATCTCTCCAGTTTGCTTTTTGAAAATAAACATTAGCAAATTGGTAAATATATTTATATTGCTTCTTTTATGCAAACAGGTTGTGTTTGCTGCTTTCTCTCCATGTATAGAGATCTTTCTCATTCCTATTTTTTGGGCCATACAGAATTTCTTTGTAAATTGGATGCTCTGTTGTTTATTCTCACAGTCCCAGGTAAATGGAGACACCTGGGTTATTTAGAATCTTTTGCTAATACTAATATGTTGGAATGAACAATTTTGTGCATACGCTTTCCTGTATTTTTGGCGATGTATCTGTGGGATAGCTTCTTAAAAGTGAGATTTCTTGATCAAAGGGTAAAATCAAATATAATTTTCCTAAACATTGCCTAATTCCTTTCCCTAGAGGTACCATTTTACACCTTCACCAGCAAATATATGACAGAGTCCGTTCCCTCCCAGTCTCACCCACAAATTATGCTAATTTCATTTGTTTCTGTCAACCGCCTGTCTACATCTTTTGCCCATTTTGCCATCAGATTGTTCACCTCAAACTTCTGTCTCAAATTTGTGGAGTTCTTTATTACCAATGGCATTCTTGGTTTAGGACAGAAGTGTGCCAGTGTTTTCTTTCGAATTTGTGTATGGTAGGTTTTGCCCACGTTGGATTTTGGGACGGCACCTGACGTTTTGAAGACATTCCATGGTTAGGGGCCTCGTCAGGCCAAGCCTGCACACCAGCAAGGTTCTATGGAGAAGTCCGAGAAGCTGATACTGAGACTGACTTTTGCTGCTGCAATTGGTAAGGAATTCAGCTCTGAGCATCCTGTGTCTCCACTTCATAAGCCAATCCAGCCGGAAATGTGTTGGTGAAAAGGAGGGCTAGGCCTGGTCCCTTTGCCTTAGATACAATGGAAACATCTATCCTCAGGGAACCCTCCTCTGGTCGGGGGGCTTCTTCAGAGACCTTCAGAAGCAGGCTGGGGACTGACAAGGTTTCCCCCACTCCGTCCTACAGCTGTTCATCTTACCTGGGAGCCGTGGCTGTGGTTTCCAACAAGGGAAATACTACATTCACGTCCCAGGGCCTTTCCCTGCCTGCATCTGAAGGAAGAATGTTCTTCTGACTTAATGAGGGCTCAACAGGAGTATATGATGTTTGTGCTATGAGGGCTCAGAAAAATAGCTCAGAGAGACTTCATGATGTTAGGCCCAGACACAAAATCCACTCAGGATGACAAGTTCTCGGTAGCTGACTTACTCTCGGGCCCCAGTGACTAGGGAGAGTGGGCACCTTAGACAGTGGGCAGAACGCGGTTGTTGGGTTCTGTTTCATGGGGAAACCAGATGGCATATTCCTGTGATCCGAAGCCCAAGGAGGCTGGAGGAACAGCAAGTCATTTCACTATAAGGCAGAGAAGGGAAAGTGAAGACAGCATTTGCTTACATCGTAATCTTGTGCCTTCCCAGCCCTAATCACAAGCCCATGATGATAAAAGAGTAACATAATTAATTGCGTGACAAGACATAGTTTTATACCATGCTTTAAAATTTGCAAAGCACTTTCATATTGTAGGCTCACAGCAAGGGTGAGGTAAAGTATGTTTAAAGACCAGAAAACCAGGGGCGCCTGGGTGGCACAGTCATTAAGCGTCTGCCTTTGGCTCAGGGTGTGATCCCAGCCCCACATTAGGCTCCTCCACTGGGAGCCTGCTTCTTCCTCTCCCACTTTCCCTGCTTGTGTTCCCTCTCTCGCTGGCTATCTCTATCTCTGTCAAATAAATAAAAATCTTAAAAAAAAAAAAAAAAGACCAGAAAACTAAAGTTAAATGAGGTTAACTTGGTCAAGAGCATACAGATAGTAAAGTGGGGGGTGACTTGAATCGCACCGAAGCCATGCTCAGGCGAGCCCCCCGTGCAGCCAGAGAAGGCACTGAGCTTAGTAGGGCCCGAGTTTGGATCAATGCTCCGCTCTTGCCCTTCTACAGTTCTTAATTTTTGTACAGAGGGTCCTGCATTTCATTTTGCCCAGGATCTTGCGAACCATATAGCCAGGCCCACTCAGATTCCATTTTTTTTTTCTCCTAAGAATTAAAGTATTCAATCAAACTTACCGAAACAAGATTTCTTGAACATCTTTTTGTTTCAAGTAGAACCGATCACTTAGGCTTTGTTTAAGGACAATGACAGATAATTGACGATCCTCACATCCACCAGATAGCCCTCCGGCTGCTTCACCATTTTCAGCTGCCAGCACAAGGCCGCGTGCAGGTAGGTACCTGGTGACCACTTCTGATAACATTTTTTGATTCCCAAAACACATAGAAAATAGCTGCTTTATTACTTGAATCAGAGCAGATATCTTTTAAAACAAACAAACATAGCACAAAGATGTGTAGAAAGAGAGAGGGAAGGAGGGAGGGAGAAGAAAAAGAAGAAAGAAGAAAAACGATTATTTTCATGGAATTTTGTTACACTGAATATGGATTCGATGTGGAGACCATGATGTGAAGCTCCAAATTTTTTTTTTTTTTTTTTTTTTTAAAGAGACATATGTGAAAGCTCTATTTGTGTGAATAAGATTTAATCAGCAATCCCCTGGTGAGCTGGGAGACTTCTTGCCACTTGCAAAAATACCTGACGTGACAATAAGACCCATAGAGGTCTCATTTATGGTGTCACTCGAGGATCACAAAAGCCTCCCGCTTGATGCATATTTAATTTCTCTACAAAAATGTCTATAGGTTGCTATCTAACACTTGGAAATTCACAATGATTAATATAAAGCATGTTAGACGGCAAGAAAAGAGAAAATGATCAGTGATAGCTAATGATAAAGAAAGCCCAATCAATGTCTATCTGCTTATTCAAAAAGCATTTTATAGGGGCCCTTACTTTTTCTGGGTCCCTTACTAAGCACTGAGCTTCAAAGAGACATAATACAAATATAAAACATTTTCTGGTAAAAATAATTACATGGGCCCCAATTACTTAGGGAATATATAAAAAGATCCATTTTGTTCTTTACTATCATGGGCAATAGGTTAAAATGCTGTATAAACTAACATCCATTAGCTGGAATAGCAAGATGGCCAGTTTAACCAGTTTCTTAAAGAAGTCGATTAGAGAAGATCTTTGAGATATCCAATTTGATTTATTATTCACCTGGGAATTAACACAGAATGGATCTTGATATAAATTCATCTGTAGGTTTCATTATATTGACATTTCGGTGGATAGATAATATATAGAACCCCTGGGTATATTACTATCAAGGATGCTATTGATTCTATCAGCAGCATTATCCTGCAATTTTCCCTCATAACTATTTATGCAACTGTCTGTGACTTGTAATTCAGCAGTAATCATTTTCTGTGGCTGCTGTGATTTTCTTTCCACGGGGTACCTGGGCTATGCACTGAAACAAGGCTTGATTTTAAGCCCAAAGATTTGGGGTTTAGTTTTAGGATAATGGTGACGAGATGAAAGAAGTTTTAGAATTGGCATTAATTGTTAAGGATGAGAAGGAAACATTAGTCTTTTATTTTATTAGTTTCGTGAGGCGGATCAGAGATAAGCAGGGGCAAAGTGGGAGAACACAGATAAAATCAGAGACATTTCCATAAGGGCAGCACGAGAGGAAATTAGCAGGAACCTGATGCTTGAACAAAGTTGCTTCTACTTTTCCTTGATCTGGGTCCCCGCTGGCTCCCTTGGGAGCTACTTTTGAGTGTTTCACAGGCCAGAACTGGGGTGCAGGAGAGAGGTCGGGGGGATGGGGGCGATGGAGGGGGTGATCACTGGTTTTTCTNAATGGGGGCGATGGAGGGGGTGACCACTGGTTTTTCTTTGTTTAATTGAAGGATGGCAACATCAAGGTGACTATGCAAAACGTGCTTGTTTAGTATTCTCCGTTGGTGGTGAGGAAGAAACGAAGGGAAGGAAAATGGACCAGGCCGGACACGGAAGCCCCAGACATCCAAGTTCATCAACATAATTAGAGAAGGGTGTTCACCACTCCGAGTGGATACCTGGGCCTTCTTAAGGACGCTCTAGGGAATTGGGTCATGACTGCCCTGATCAGGTCTATAGGACTGAGGATGACTAAAAGCCCAGAACTGGAACTCAGTCTCCAACAGAACACGTTCTCAGTCACAGGATCGTAAGTCGGTGTATTTCACGCGAAGGCAACTTGCGTTCCTGTGCGCAGCAGCCCTCCACACCTACAGCAGTGGCCGGATCTGCCCACAGGCTGAAATGGCCCAACGTGGGGGCGTGGGGTGTTCCCCTCCCCATCACCCATCACCTCGGAGCAGCCCCCGTCCTTGTAGCAGAATCCACCCCGGGCAGGGCTCTTCTATGCCCGGCCTCTTTATGTTGTTAGTCCGTACAGAGACTTTCTGGCAAAGTCTGGCGGACGATGTGATTTCCCTTCCTCTCCACGTTCCCACTGGAACAGAGATGCAGGGCTCCCTTAACATTTGCTTTCTTAATCTAGGAAATTCGCGGAGCCTCTTGCCTTGTAATACACAGTCTGTCTCATTCATAAAGTCTTGTCCTGGAAAATGCCTCATTCATTCCTGCAGAAGACCCACAGTTGGGAGAGCAAGGGCATTCAAAACCTTGGGAGGTGGAAGACAATAGTGGAGCGCTTGGCAGCAGCCTCCAGGCTGCGTTAGCAACGCGCGCCCACGCCAGGGAGAGGATAAAACGCTGCAGTTGTTTACTTGTCTCTCTGGAGCAAAAGAGTCTCTTCGCCTCTACCGCAGATGCCAAATCCTCGGGACCTGAGCAAGGACATGATGAGTTTCGTCGTGCATTGGCATGAAGTCATGGACTCCAAGAGAGCCAGGCATTTTGCTTGAGAGCGTTTGTCGTGAAAAGGGAAACCGCGAATTGTGGGATCCCGTTGTCAGTCCGGGGTGAGCCCGCTTCCTCTCCCACCGGCCGCCGCGCAGAACGCCCATCCGTGCTCCCCGGTGCCCGGCCCGGGAGCCAGGCTGGCCCTCTCCTTTGCCCCCCAGCGCACATGCTTCCGTTTCCGCATCTGATCGGCGGCAACTTAAATCTTCCCAACGTTGCCCACATTAGTAATTGCGAAATAATAAACATGACAAAATTCAGATGAATAGAGCATCCAGCGTAACTCCTTTTGCAGAAAGAGCCCTCTGGAATGCTAAGCATAATAGGGCTGTGTTTATTCCTCCACCAGCGGCATAATGTGACTGATTTACAAGAGTTTAACTCAAGTGTTAATCTGACAGTGACGAAGAGCTCCTCACTGGCACCCTCACTTACACTATCATATTAGTTGCCTCCTCTATTAAAGCAGTGTGGTCGATAATTGGAATGCTTTTATGTCTAGTGGTTCTGACAAGCCTCTCTTCAAGTCACATATGGGCGGTCTAGCTCGCCGCTTGGACCAACAGTGGCAAATAATTTAAGCTGGGCAAGTATTGTTCTCCTCGCATTGTGGAGCAAGGGCAGTTCAAGGAAAGTGAGACTGTGTGCATGGCTACCTGCTGGTGTGTAGTGAAATAAGATGGACATGATACCGGGCTGGGAGTACAATTAAATCTATTTTGCACCAATGTGTTGCTGGACAGATGAGTTTCCACATGACAGAGTTTTATGATCTTTAAGGTAGACTGAACTAATAGATTGGTGTGGAACGCACTGAAGTTACCAAGGATGAGAAAGCAAGCAGAAGTACATTTGAACTACAGGTTTCTCATATGCTCCGCGTCATGCTGAGTTTTTATAGCTCCTGGCTTTCAAAAAGCCTGTTTCAAAGAGGTTTGCGCTAGACTGGGCATGCAGTTTTGCTCTGCAGATATTGTCGCTACCGATTTAGTGGAATGCAATTAGGAAGCCTAAATTAAGTGGTAATGGAGAACCAGCTCTTGAAACTGGGGTTTCCACGGCAACCACTGCTTACAATACAGCCTTCAGTTAGTTTTCCCACTTTATCTGCAAAATGCACAATTGAGCTTTAAAACAGCTCGGCGCTGAAAAACGCACTGTAAACAACTGTTTGCAATGAGAGTTTTACACTGTCTTTAAATACAACAAACTATCACATAAAATTTACTTGTCCTCCCTAATAAAGCAAAATCTGAGTTGCCAATCAGTGAGTGATCTTAAAATTTATTATCCCCTTGCCCACTTGGGGGTTTTATTTTTAGGGGAAGATGTCACGAGTCATTGGGTCTCTTAACTTTGGTCATTCTTGCTCCATTTTCAGCTCCCCTGACGATCTGTGTATCCTACCAGCCCCTTGCTGAAATGCATTTTTCATTTCAGCAAACACAGAGTTGCCTTGAATAAACACACAGGGCACTCCTTTTCAAATTTTGCTAACACTTTGCAGATTATTCTTTTATTTCCTCTTTGTAGCATGTCTTAGGCTTGCAAGACTTTCATATTTACTTATTTGTATTTATCCTCTCTCCAGATTACTACCCCTTGGAGTCTTTGAAAGCTCACGTTCCATTTCTCTATACATTCAGTGGTAAACCAACTGGGAACTTTTGTGCCAACATACGTAGACAAGACGAGACCGAGTTCAAAGACGTTATTGAAATAGGTGTATTTTTAAACACACAGTTGTTTAAAAGAACCATGGAGAATTTGTACTTTTGCAAAATGCCTTTTCTTTCATGGTACGGAATCCATATTTTATTAGTACAAAATTCTCGCTTCTGTTTAGGTACATCAGCAACACACACACACACGTATCAGTGATACATGTGTATGCATTTTTTTAGCAGGGAAAAAAATCAAATTGGGCTCTGCAAAGAGGAGAAGAGGATGGAATCAAATTTGGGGTCTTGTAGCTATCACACTCTGTTTAATTGCCAGTCTTAACGGGAGGAGCACTGGAACATGTCTGGACAGATTCAGGCAGCTGGTGAAAACTCATGAATCGTCTGCAGGACAGAAGGTAACATTTCCCTGTGGTGTGCACTCTCTCAAGGTTGTCGTATTATACGTGTGCTATTTTCACTGCGAGAACACTCAGGGAGAGGGGCAGAAAGCATGCATGTGTCATTATAGTACCTCCCACTTATGTGGCTTTGGGTGACCCAACTGGATTGCAGTGTCAGTGGTCATGTCTGCGTCTCCACTGGACATGCTTTGTGTGGACTTGATATCCCAGGTGGGAGACGGTGCCCTTCCCCGTAAGCCTGTACCTTCAGCTGTGTGGCCTGGCTCCTTCAATTCCGATTTATTGCAAAGTCTTTAGTTTTGACCGACAGCCAGCAGTTTGAGATGGTGCTGGTGCTTTATAGAAAACCATTTTTCTCACTACTCCGTGATACTGTCACCATGGCTTCGACAATTTTCCCATTTCGAGAACATAAATATTGAAGAAAACCAAAGAATCGCATAAAAAAAAATGTCGGCTGATATTTTAATAAGGCTCGTGGTATTTTGAAAAGGGTCTTTGTTGCATATCTTGACATTGCTGTAAACTCAACCAGAGCTTTGTTGTAGCTCTTTGTTATAAAAATATGTCTGTCAACTTAAATCTTCAAGAATTTAAACTGGGAGCAATTATATCTCTCCTCTCATTTAGTAATTGATAAACTCAAGAGATATTCTCTAATCACAACCCAACTACGGATGAGACTCACGGTATTTTTCCCATGCCTCAAAATAAAATATTAATTCAATGGGTTCTAAATTTAAATCTTCTATGGGAAAAAACCTGGGCTAGTAAAGTGCTCATGATTTTTGGTCAACTTCTCATTTCAGCATTGCTGGCATTTCCTCCAAAGTACAAAAGGACGCCCTGAAATTAACCTAGCCCAGAAATAACATGCATGTTGGTGTATATACGCGTTGAACTCCGTTTTACAAATCTTTGGGGCAAAGAGAAAGTTCTAGTGTGAGGAAATATCTTAGCATATTCTAAAACTACGTTTTTTGAAATCTATAGTTTTGGAGTAAATATATGCTCTATGATTTGCCCTTTCCGGGCAGCAGCTGCTAACTCAGCCCCCTAACAGTTTGGAGGCCGTGGCACATGGAAGGCCATGAAAGGTCCAAAACTGATCCTATGGGACTTTGCTGTGGAGCGCTCCTCCCAACGGAACAAAGAACTCCACACACCAGGTGGTCAGTGTGCCAGGGACCACCAGACGGACTCTCCGTGGGCATGCCTCTCTTCCCCTGCACAGAATAGTGTCCACACCACCCCCCTCCCACGTGGTCCAGGCCTCGGTAAGCCAATCTCCAAAAAGAGAGAAATGCATCACCACTGAATTCTTAGAAACTTACAATTACCCTTAACTCTTTTAATTTCCTTCTTCTTCTATTTAAACTTTAATTTCAGATATCTGCTACATAACACAGAAGTCACGTTCCAGGTAGAATTAAAAGAAAATTAACTTGGGGTATAGGATGGAAGTTTTTGGCCTTATATTCCATCTTAATAACTCAAAGTCAACCTGAATAATAGGAATATTATTAATCCATCTCCACTTTCTACTTTAAGTCACAACGTACATTTTGGTTCTAATTGGTGTTATTTTAATTGCAGTAATGAATACTCCACGTTTCATTATGAGGGCAGCGTGTACAAAATGGTGCTGGGAAACTTCTTTCAGATCTTTGTGGTTCATTTCAGTTTTGAGGATTAACTGCACGTTTCATCTTTTCGTGAATGTATAAGTGTTGAATTCCTTTCTCAGAGAAAAACTACGGTTAAATTATTGTGTCAAAGTATTGTATTTCATTCTGTCTCCAGTGGGGGGAAGGGAAAAGCCAGAGGTGGGTATGTGTGTTTTCTCTTAAGCGATGTTAGGGGGGTTTTTTTCTAATTTTTTTAAAGATTTTATTTATTTATTTGAGAGAGAGAGAGACAACAGGAGCAGGGGGAGGGGCAGAGGGCGAGGCAGAAGCAGACTCCCTTCCCCTGCCCCTCCCCGAGCAGGGAGCCTAACTCAGGGCTCCATCCCAGGACCTTGAGATCATGACCTGAGCTGAAGGCAGATGCTTAACTGACTGAGCCACCCAGGCACCCCAAGATGTTCATTTTAAACGGGTGAGAAGACCAAAGGTTAAAGTGGATTAAAATGCCGTCTGCCATGAACTTTAGAAATTGAAATAAATGTGGTCGGTAAAAGATGATCTTTGTTTTGATTACACGGAAATGCCTTTGTGAGCCTTTTCTTTCAGGTGAAATAAACATCTTTGAAATAAGCACAGTAAATATGTTTCTAAGCACAGTGTATTGTGATTGTAATTAGCTCGTCCCCCTTTATGGAGTGGCAGGCATCATTTTGTATCTAATTAGCTCCGAGCAGTTTGCTGGTTTCCTATTTTGGTGAAAAGTCTCATAATACATCTTTACAACCATGAAGACACTCATTTGCTTATACTGAGGGCTTTATGGGCACCTTGCTTTCCTTTTATCTGAGGGGAAAAATTAAAGGTGAGCATTTTTACAGATCTCCCTTTAAACCCAGCAATCTGACACAGTGAAGAATCAATGGCCGATAGGCTGGCTGATATTCTGTAATAAATTCTTGCGTTTATAGACTTTTCCTTGACTGGGTAGCTGGCAGTGCCACAGAAATTGATTATTTGTGATGTTCTTATCACCGCTTAAAATACCTAATTACTTTCCTCGCACAGATTTGGATTTGGCTTGCTGGATGAATGTGACTAATGAAGGAAGCCCCTTCAGTGGACAGACTGTCCCGGGGCACAAGGTGGTGCCGATAAGCAAATCTGATCTGAATGAATGATGTCAGAGTTGATTTCTATGGAATTTAAGATCTCAGAAATGAAGATGCAGCTGAGTTTTCTGTGCTTCAAAAGTCTCTTTTAGTAGGAATATCGGTAGGAAAAGAAAGGGAAGAAGAAAGGTGGGTAAACAGAAGGGGGAATGAACCATGAGAGACTATGGACTCTGGGAAACAAACTGAGGGCTTCAGAGGGGAGGCCGGGTGGGGGAATGGGATAGGCTGGTGATGGGTAGTAAGGAGGGCACATATTGCATGGTGCACTGGGTGTTATACGCAAGTAATGAATCATGGAACTTTACATCAAAAACTAAGGATGTACTTTATGGTGACTAACATAATATAATAAAAAAATATTATTATTAAAAAATCTCTTTTAATAACATCTTCACATCCTATACAAAGTGCATATTGCTTGACTTAAGACATCAGGACATTTACGAATCTATTTTCTATAGATATAACATATCGTATAATTTTTATTTTGATTAGCATATGGGGACATGTGACTTGGAATTCTACAGATAATCTTAAATGCCTAATGTATAGTAAAAATAAAACAAAATAGTAAATGCAGAAGAGTAATCTTCCAGGAAGAAACACGCAATTTTAGAGCAATAATCTCATAGTAATTTAACAGTTCTGGACATTACTTGGTCTCCTAATTAAATAAAGATATATCAATTCATAACTAAGTGTTGTTTCAGTATCCTGTAGTTCCTGTAGGCAAGGCTTGTTGTCAGAGCAGCATATGCTAAGTTTATACCGGACACACCAATATTCTAAATTAATGGCCAAACAATAGGTACTCTGACTTTGAATCATAACTTTGACTTTGACTTATAATGTCCTAACAGTTTTGGGTTGAGTCAAACAAATTGTGCCTCTGTCCTAATTGGAAAAAGCTCCTTTGATCTCTCAACCTGAACACATCCGCCTTTGGGAAGCTCAGGTGGAAATTCTGTTCTTGCTAAAAACTACATAGACAAATTCCTTAGGTGAGCTTTCCTAAAATGCTGTGCTAAGTGTGTCTCAGGCTAAGCCAGTTTTGTCCTAATGACAATGCCAAGTCTGCATGCATGTGTATGCCCCTTTCATGACACCGTGTCATATGGGTACATCTGAGTTTTCCAGAGCATGGTCATTTCTGAAATTACAGTTTTTTTGCATGTGGTCAACACTTGATAAGTATTCTTTGCATTTAATTTAAAGGAATTGAATAAAGGAGTTTAATAATAATCAATATGACATATTTTGCTATCTCATAATTATCTGCTAAAGCAACAGTCTCCAGACCATACCGTAAGCCCTTTGAGAACAGGAATTCTGTCTCATTTATCTTAATATCACTGCAATCGAAATGAGCATCTAATGTGATGATGCTGGGTGGGACTTTGAGGGGTGCGTGTAAGAGCACATGAGCGAGTGCTGGCTCACAGCTAGGCCAGCCTGAACAGGGAGCAGAACGGGACAGTGTTCATTACACTAGACCTTTGCATCAACAAGACAAAACTATGATAAATGAAGAATGAATAATTTTAGGGGTGCCTGGGTGGCGCAGTCATTAAGCGTCTGCCTTCGGCTCAGGGCATGATCCCAGCGTTCTGGGATCGAGCCCCACATCAGGCTTCTCCGCTGGGAGCCTGCTTCTTCCTCTCCCATTCCCCCTGCTTGTGTTCTCTTTCTTGCTGGCTGTCTCTGTTAAATAAATAAATAAAATCTTTAAAAAAAAAAAAAGAATAATTTTAAAAGCTAGATATAATTTTGAACAGCCCCATGGGAATGAACGTCATTTGTTAAAAACATGCTTTGGCTCTGGAAGAAAACAGGGCAAGGTCAAACCCTCACTCCAGCGTATTCCAACCCTGAGATCCAGGGAAAGCTACTCACCCTTTCAAATCTTCCGTTGTCTCCCCCCAAGTGAGGGGAATAAAATTCTCCTTAACTTGAATGTAAAGACTCAATGAGATTCATCATGGACAGTTCTTAGAAGATTATAAACTCACATATGGTTTAATTTTTTTCTCCTCTCCTGATTTCCAGTGATTGTAATCTCTGATTTTATGCTGAGAAATCAGGAGCCCTGGACTTCATTAAAATGTTCCATTTTAATTGGTAATATTTCAGTCTTTTGCATTTTTCAATTGTTGGTTTTAATTACTCTTCCAGGATTATTTTTTGTCTGACTGGCTTTCATTCCCCTGCAACGCTGTTATTTCATCTCCACAGTAAAAGATCCTAAATCTTAGCATCTGGTAATAACCTAGAAACCTGGAAAACTTCTATGACACAAATTACAACATATTTTTGTTCATCACACGTCTTCATATCATTTAGGAGTATGTAATTTTGATTTTTGCCTCATATCTTTTTAAATATTTAATTTTTTTCCAGAATCTTTTGTTATGGTGTCAGCTCCAACATCTGATAAATTGCTTATAGAAAGTATGAGGCACTAAATTTTTGTTTTGATTTTCAGAAATCTTTTATGAGGGCAGGAATCTTTGTCTTTCTAGACCAGTGCCTGCCTGACACGTATTTGGTCCTCGGTAAACTTTACATGTGGAATGAAAGCTGGACGAATATAAAGGCATCTATGATAACATTTTAAAAATTAAATAAATAAAATCATCTGCTAATTTATTATGAAATTCATATTTTCAGCAGGTAACCATGAGCAAAACTTAAATCTCAAGTGACCAAATGTCACAGAAAAGTTAAAAAAGAGCCCAGTGTCAATTCATTTGGATATGTAAGAAGTCTTTATGTAATCATAACTATATACTGACGTAGACCACAAAATTAATGGAAATTACCGTACGTCGTCTATCTACACATCGCATAATAAGAACAGCAAAGAGCCATATGAGCTCAGTGCTTTAGAAATATTACTCACTTAATCCATGGGGCAGTCCTGATTTCATAGTCCCATTGCACAGAGGAGGAAACAGAGACAGAGAGATCCAGTAACTTGTCCAAGGAAGGAGTGGGACCAGGCTTTGAAACCTGCAGTCAGGCACCATGATATATGCAATACACTATGGTATCTCGTTGCCAAATTGTTGTAATAGCAATAAGTTTTTGAGCTTATTTTCCTGTCTTCATCGCATGAGTCTATGTATTATAAGCCACACCTGTATGTGTTTTGTGGGCTTATTAGTCCAATCTTAACAGTAAAAGTTGAGAATACGAACCCATTCACATGGTTTATCTGCCTCCCTTAAGCTCTTCATCCCTCCATCTCTGTTACTTTGATTATTCTGTCAACCTAAGACCCTCTCAGCACCTTCTTGTCTTCTAATGCTGCTGTCAGCCTTGCCAAATACCTCCAGATACCTGCCCCAATGCACTGTCTCCTTTGTAACTTACCCCAAAATACACAACTCCAACATTCATTGGAGGAACACTGCTGTTCTTTCTTCCATGTCCCTAAAATAACCTATCTGTTATTTGCAGTTGAGGTTTTTTTCCATACACTTCTTTAAACCATTTCTTCACTTCTATTGGGAAAGGGGAATGTTCAAAATTAATAAACTTGTACGTTAGATTGTCTTGTGCTTGAAAACTGTCAAGAAATTGAGGTTATATTTAATGAGCCATGTAAACGCCATTGATATGTTTCAGGAAATGAAATACTATCCCCATGTTCCTAACTTTATTTGAAAAAAGACTATATGAGGCATCATGACGCTTATCCTCTGATTGCACCACATGAAAGTGACAAAGCAGACCAGATAAACCCTTCGGTGCCACCCCAATTGTTTTGTTCCTCCATCCATCCACCTTTGCCTTTTAAAGAATTTCATCCTTTTCATAATTAGTCCAAGTTCTTCCAATATAGAAATTATTTCCTTAAGATATAAGCCATGTCTAAAAGCATGCTGTTTGAAACTCTGGCTTTTCAACAAGACAGTATGATCATTGGAAACCAGGAGATGTCCTTTCTTCCCATTGCCAACTGGGAGGAGCAAGTGTCCAGGAGTTTCAGCTGTGCAGAAAGAGTCGATTGTTTTGCAGCAAGAAGGGATCATAAAAGAGTGATTTGGGCAATATTTACTCCCGTCTGAACCAGGAAACTGTCTTGTCCCTGTTCTCCCCCAACCGAAGGGCAAAACTGAGCCTCATGCTTTCATTCTACATTTATTGAACATCTGCGCACCAGAAACTGTGCTGGGAAGAGTCTTCATGGGAAGGCAGATGTGTGCACACATAAATAAGGTTCAAAATAATATGGATTATGCTAAGAGCAAATGCAAAATATTATTGGAGCCTGAGTGAGAGAGTTGTTCACACTGCTAATGAAACTTCTGGAAAGGTTTCTTGCAGGAAGTCTACATGATAGTTTCCAGTTGACAGAAAGGTAGGAAGACATGACAGCAATAAAAAAATAAAAAATAATAATTTATAAAAAGCATGTGAAAATTATGGAGGATTAACTATCCTGGAGTATCCAGTGAAGAGCAAGAAGCTTGATGGAGCTGGAAGCTTGAAAAGGTGGGGAGCAAGAAGCAAATGAGAGGCTTTGAAGACATATCCAGGTGAAGTCGTGTATTTGTTCAAGCAGCAAATGCTTATTGAGCACATACTGGAGCACATAGTATAGATAGAGCTACAGCAGGGAACAAGGGGACTTGACCCTGGCCCTCAGGGAACTTGAAGTCTAGTGCAGAAGTCAGGCTTGAAGAAAACATTGATGAGAGTGCTAAGTTCTGAACAGCATTGCCATGCCCTGTTACTTTAAGGCGTCACAGTGCAGGAAAAATCAAACCTCAAATTTTCCAAACCAAAAAAAGTTGACACGACCCAGCTTGTCAAATTTTTAGTGTGATATATCTTCCCAAGTGTGGAAATTTCTTTGCCACTTGACAATAGCAACAACAAAAACAGTAAAATACTAAAAATCCATGTAATGAGAATTGTTCATCGCCTAAATGGAGAAAGATGCAAAAGTCTATTGCATGGCTTCAAAAGAGTTATCATCACCATCACCATCATCACCACCATCATCACCATCATCATCACCACCATCATCATCACCATCATCAACACCATCACCATCATCATCACCA
>NC_048221.1:62483905-62512288 GCF_002007445.2 Ailuropoda melanoleuca | reverse complement strand
CATCACCATCATCACCACCATCACCATCATCATCACCATCATCATCACCACCATCATCATCACCATCATCATCACCATCATCATCACCATCACCACCATCACCATCATCACCATCATCACCATCATCATCACCATCATCACCATCATCACCATCATCATCATCACCATCATCATCATCATCATCATCACCATCATCATCATCATCATCATCATCATCACCATCATCATCATCATCATCATCATCATCACCATCATCACCATCATCATCACCATCATCACCATCATCATCACCATCATCACCATCATCACCACCATCACCATCATCTTCACCATCATCATCACCACCATCATCATCACCATCATCATCACCATCATCATCACCATCACCACCATCACCATCATCATCACCATCATCATCACCACCAACATCATCACCATCATCATCACCATCATCATCACCATCACCACCATCACCATCATCATCACCATCATCATCATCACCACCATCACCATCATCATCACCACCATCACCACCATCATCATCACCATCATCACCATCATCATCATCATCATCATCACCACCATCATCACCACCATCATCACCATCATCACCATCATCATCACCACCATCATCACCACCATCATCACCATCATCACCATCATCATCACCACCATCATCATCACCATCATCATCACCATCACCACCATCACCATCATCATCACCATCATCATCACCATTATCATCATCACCATCATCACCATCATCATCACCATCATCACCACCATCATCATCACCATCATCACCACCATCACCATCATCATCACCATCATCATCACCATCATCATCATCACCATCATCATCACCATCATCATCACCATCACCACCATCACCATCATCATCACCATTATCATCATCACCATCATCACCATCATCATCACCATCATCACCCCATCATCATCACCATCATCACCACCATCACCATCATCATCACCATCATCATCATCACCATCACCATCATCATCACCACCATCACCATCGTCATCACCACCATCAACACCATCATCACCATCACCATCATCACCATCGTCATCACCACCATCATCACCATCATCACCATCATCATCATCAATATCATCACCATCAAGAACCCTGGTAGTACTAGTATTTTCAGCCTGAACCTTGTGCCAGGTGCTCTGTTGAGAGTTTTGCTTTTCCCCTCTCATTAATCCTCAAGACAAACATTTTAGTAGTTGTGGTATCCTCACCATGTTATAGATGAAGAAACTGAGAATCAGAGATGAAAGGAAAGTACCCATATCTTTCAGGGATTATTAGATGCTTGCTCTGAGTGTATGTCAAGTCCTAGGGAACCAAAACACCACTGTGGTCCACCAGTCAAATGAAGAGTTATAAAGATAAGATTTGAAATCTGTGAACCCATCCTGTGGTTGGTGCCTCCTTCCTAAGCTGAATAAAATGTGGTTGGAAATTGAGTCATAGCATGAGGAAGGCCAGGTGGAAATCTTCGGAACTGTATTCCCATACCATTATCTTCACACAGAAGAGTAAACCAAAAGCAATACCACACATTACAGGTGGAATCATGGAGATAAGAACCACCATCAGAGACCTGAAAAGATTCAGGCCTCGGCATTCTCATCCCAAGCCCACTGAACTCAACCATTTAGTGTATGCAAAAGAAAAGCGGGTCTTGAAAAATGTTGGATTTTCAAACGCTTGGTCAGATTGTGATATTAAAGGCTTCTTGCTGTTCCTAAAGTAATCTCATTATTGAAGCAACCTACAGATCCTGGTATCCAGTGTACATCTATCCATCTGATGAACTTTTTTTCTTTCCCAGTAACCAAAATTCACTACAAATAATTCGCATTCACCTGGAAAAGTACACCACACCCTCTTATCTCACTCTGTCATAATTGATCCCACGGAAGCATTGATCATCTGACATTGCATAAGGCAGAATGTTGATGACAGGTGCCCTAGGTTTCTTGGTGCGACACAGGAGCACCAGGCTAGGAGATAAAAATTCAAAGACTTGGGGCGCCTGGGTAGCACAGTCGTTAAGCGTCTGCCTTCGGCAGGGCGTGATCCCGGCGTTCCGGGATCGAGCCCCACATCGGGCTCCTCGGCTGGGAGCCTGCTTCTTCCTCTCTCTTTCCCCTGTTGTGTTCCCTCTCTCGCTGGCTGTCTCTCTGTCACATAAATAAATAAAATCTTTAAAAAAAAAAAAATTCAAAGACTTGGCTCTACATCAAAAGTTCAGTGGTTCCAGTTGTCTGGAACACACTGGAAAGCCTTTTCAAGGTGCAAGTAATATGCTGCATCGTGAACCCACTACCACTAAGAAAATGGCTTCTTTGAACTTTGGAGACAATATATACTGCATTCGCTGGTGTTGTTTCTATCCATTTTCCAAATAAACCAAAAGGACACCACCACTGCCTTTTAGGGAGACCCAGGACAAGAGAAGGCTTTCCAGAGGGCCCTGGTAACTGCAAACATTGAGATACAGGAGATCTAGTTGTGTTCAAAGCATCTGTGGAAGGAGTGGATACTGTGCAGACCCAAAGTAAGACGATAATAGTCTGAACTCATAAGACTTTGAAGCAAAGTTATGTTCCCAAGAATATAATTAGCCTCCTTTAAAAAACAGACCTTGGGTCACTTCTGAATCCTGGTAGACTGAATACTTGAGTATGGAACAACGAGTAACCATGTGTCCTTAACTGACCATCCAGAACTGGGTGTTATCTGAGTCCCCAAGCCATGAAGTTGGATGTACCTAGCACTCAAGCGTGTCAGGTTCAAGCCCCATAGGGAGTTCTTAATGGAAATTTGCCTTAAAAAGAAAAAAAAAAAAAAAGGAGCCTGGTTAATGGACTGGCCTACATGATAATGCTGGTAACAGTCATGAGTGGACTTTTCACACATTGCCTCGGCAATGCCTGAAAGACAATGGAAAAAGGAAACCACCTCTTTTGGCAGAACTTCAAGTGGTGCGTCTCGTTGGTTGGTTTCTGTTTTATTTTGTTTTGTTTTTTACTTTGTCTGGAAAGATAAGCAGAGGTACAGATCTACACTAATTCATGGGACATGGGTAATGGTTTCACCACATAGTAAAAGGTTTGGAAAAACCAAGAGCAAATGATGAGTGACAAAGTGGCTTGGAGAATAGGTATATGAATGAATATGCTAGAATGGTCTCAGAGTGGGATGTGAATACTGACCAAAAGGTCTCTTGTGGAAGAGGTTCTCAATCATCAGAGGAACAAGACAGGATCCTGTGGACAGCCGTCGGCCTCATTCTCCAACTACCCCGATGCTTTCTCAACAGACTCATGCAGTAAGTAGCCAGGGTGGCAAAATGGAGATGATCGTGGATTTCTCTTCAACAAGACTGGTCTAACTGGCCTCAGAAGTCCAAGTGCAGCCAGCCACCAGGGAGCAGATTGGTTATAACCCCCCCAAGATGGGAGGGGTCTCGGTGTCTTCTCTGGCATGAAAACATATGGAAAGGGAGGTTTCCTTTGCTTCTCACCTTCCTTCTACCAACAACCCCCAGGGCTTACTGAATGCCGTATTCACAGAGTATCCAGCTTGTGGCTTCTGATTAAGGAACTGATTTTACTGCAAAGAAAGTGACACGATAGGATGGCACACAAAGGATTCACCGAGTTAAACTTGCCTTCTATCCCCAGAAGCAGAGGGCCCTAAAGAACCCAGAATAGCCCACCAAAGCCTCCGTTGTGGCACCAGCGGAGAAGCAACAACCTTGCAAAGTTAAGGTTCTGTCCTACGGTTAGGTATATGCTCTGAACTGGCAACCAACACGAGGCACTGTTTCTTTCTTGCTGGAAAACGTCAGTCCAGCATGCAAGGGAAGGGAGGAAGGCTGGCATTTTTCACTTTTCCACTTTATAATGCACCTTCAACACCATAGGGAATATCATCAATGGCACTGTAATAACATTGTATGGTGACAGACGGTAGCTCACTCGTGGTGAGCATGGCATGACACATAGAGTTGTTGTCAGATGTTGCACACCCGAGACAGATGTAACATTGTGCATCAACTATACTCAAATTAAAACAACAACAACTACAACATGCCACACCCTCAAAATTATCTGCTTTGGACCTTATATCTTCAGAAGCCCTAGTATGCGGGGCAGAATGCTCCCTCTCTTCCCTATGGGCTCAACCTAGGAATGAACTCTCCAGTCCCCCAGTGATTGTCAGCACCAAAAAACCGGTAATTAACTCCTTTTTATTTAAACCAGCTGGGGAAGTTTTGGTTGTTTGCAACTGATCAGTCAGCAACTGACCAAATAGTAGACGGGCGTTTCGGTAATGTGTCGAAAACCCCTTCGATATCTGTGCTCTGTAACACAGAACTCTCTTCTAGGGAACGATTTGAAGAAAATGAATGGACAAGAGCACAAAAATACCTTTTTCCAATTTGGAAATGTTGAAATTAACCCCAATCTCTAACAAATGGTGTGATTGACAAATGAACAAGAGCAATCTACATAATCAAAATCATCCCAGAAACTTCAGAATCATAGTCTACCTTTCAACGGAGAAGAAAAATCTCCTAGAATTTAAAGTGAATATATGTTTCTCAAAGAAAACACAATCCAGGGACACGTGTAGCTTAGTATTTAACTTTCCATCAATGCTTGTTATTTTTTTCATGTACTTGGAGAAGAGGGGAAGGATTAAGGAATACTAGACAAGACTTTAAAGTCTTTGTATATTTTGGCACATTTCCCATTAAGAGGTAATATATGCATTTCTTTTATAACTTAAATTATAAGAACAAAGTCATACTGCATGTTTTGGTCACCACTGACTTCACAGCTCTTTGTTGAGTACCCCCTGGACGCCATAAACATGAAGACCATGACGAAAAGAAGTTTCGATTGAGTGGCAGAGACTGGACTTGACGATTAATTTCAACAGTTGGTCCTAGTTGCACTGGTGCTCTCTCCTGTCTCTCACCCTTTCTTGCCCCTTCTGCATGTCACGAGGGAGCTTCCAGTGACATCAGAAGGTGATCACAGCTCAACCGTAACATATGACAAGTGTCTCAAATTATTTCCTCCTGCTATATTTTAGATCCAGGGATGTTGTCACATAAGAACTTTAAAATAGTTTCCTGATTTTTATTCTTTCTTTTTAGAACTCTGGATTTTATTTCGACCCCCTAACAGCCACCTTATCTAACTTCAAGGGTTGGCTTCCTTGGCCCAGAGCAAGTGCTGGTGCCGTGGGCAACACATCTTCGGCCAGCCGTTGTGCCTTGGCCTGAGCAAGTTCCTTTCAGTTGATTGACACCCCCCTGTTGTATTCCATGGCACACATTCTCAACTTCCTGCCATGCCTGGAGCTGAGCCAAGAGACACTGAAATCCACAGACACGTTTGATGGATAGAGGACCACTATAAATAAGCCTTTCTTTGCCCAATTGCCGTGTTCAGGTATTAAAAACTTCCTGGGCCTGATGTCTCTAGTCATTGCTTCACGATCAAATTTTTATGAGATGGAGAAAAGAGCAATGTCATCGACTGTGTATTTGGGTTTTTAAAAATCAGCGCTCAACTGTTGGGACGTATCAAGGAATTCACTGGTGCAACCTTCTACATGCTGCTCGTATGAATTTGGGTGCTGCATGAAGTAAAAGTATTTCCTCTACGGTCAGAGCTCCCTTTTTAAAAAAAACAACCAGTGGGTATTTATTTTTCCCATAGCCCGAGCCCTACCACCTCCAAGACACAATCCCGATACTCAAAAGCACTCTAGCAGCGTGGAGAGGAGGAAGAGATGAATTCAAGCGGTGTAGATAATCATTACCTGCTAGGCTAGGGAAGTTCAATGTAGACACGAACAAAGATAGAGATGTAGAGATAGGGAGAGAGATTGAGAAATCAATAGGGATTGGAGGGAAGGGAAGGCTAGATAAGATGTAGATGGGCAAAGAGAAGATGAAAGATGTCCCACGTAGAAGGGGACAGCAACCCTTCTCGACGAGCCCGAGCTGAGGGCAAAAGATGTTGAAAAGGTTCTTCAAACCATTTGTCATCTGAGTGCATTATACAAAAAACAGCCAGGGTGTTGTAATGATGCCTGTACCTGTATTCTGTCTTATACTTGTCCTAATTAATCCTCGGTATAACACTTGCAAGTTGCCATGATTACAAGACAAGGACACTGAGGCTCAGAGATCTTAAGCAGGTGGGCTGAGGTCAATGACCAACAAGGGCTACAGTTAGAACCAAAGTCCAGATTGGTCCAGCTCCGCATCCTGAGCTCTTTTCCCCCTCACCACTGCCTCTCCAACAGCAGCCTAACTTCCCATGCCATAAAATCCACATGCAGGAAGAATCCCTCTCAGCTGTGAGAGCCGAAATCAGATCCACCCTAATTTCCAGAATGCTCCAGGTCTGCCCACATTGTGGGACCCTGCTCGCTGCCTAGGGTGTCTGAGGCCTGCCTTTGCAGGCCACCCATGTGCTGATGAGGGGGCTGATCGGTTTGCAGGCCTGTCCCCTTCGGGCATGCTAGGGAAGCTGGGGGCACAATAGCTCTACGACAGCCTTCAGAGACACCTCCTTGCTGTCCTGGAAGAATCATTCTCACCGCTTCTCCCCGGACATTTAAGAAGCAAAGAAACTCATTATCATCACTGTGGTTAATACTGTTATGGCAGGTACTGGACCCTTGGCCACCACTTTGAAAACTAATAGTGTTTGACTAGAAATTCTGTGAATCCAGGGGAGTCTCGTCTCTCTCCACACAGACATCAGGAAGAAAAATATTATTGCACAGAAGAGATATTGACATGTTCAATCATCCCATCATTCGCCCTCAAAAGGGAGCTCAAGTCGCGCCAAAATAAACCTGCAAAATGAGAAAATGTAAGATAAATGAATGAGCTTTTCGCTTTTAGCTAGGGTGGCCATATGACTTCTCCAAACGTGGACATTTCTAACAGTGAACGGGGTGTTGTTAATAAATATACTGTAACTACAGGTGTAAAATCATCTTCCTTCTGCTTTTCAGAGGCACTGGGAAAACGAGATTTTAAAAAACTGTATTAATTGTCTACCTAATAGCTGCTATTAAAAGCATTATTTGTGACTGAAAAGAGGTAGGATTTGGCTAAAGAAAAGCAGTTAGGATGATATTTCAGCCAGATATGCAATCGAGCTGAAGTAATAGTTGATGTATAATTATGTGTGATATGTTAAAACAGTAATAACCCTAACAAGTGCTAGGGACAGTTGTACACATAAAATGATCAATAGTAGCATACGAAAGAGTATCATTTTGCCCATAGTGCTTTACAAGAAGAATCAGTTTTCTTAGGGAATAGCAATCGGTATATTTTTGAGTTGCCACTATTTGAAAACAATGGGGTTTTAACTGTATCGGTTAGCTACTGCTGCATAACAAACTTCCCCAAAACACAAACACTATCTCACAGTTTCTAAATGTGGGGAGGCCAGGGTTGGTTCAGTGGGGGGGTGGGGCAGGTTCTGGCTCAGCCTCTCCCATGAAGTGCCATTGCTACATCAGCCGGGACTACCATCATCTGAAGGCTTGACTGGGGCTGAAGGACAGTCTTCTGTGCCCTCCCATGGCTGTTGGTGGTGGACTTTACTTCTTGTTTCTGCGTTCTTCAGCACCCAGCTGCCTTTATCAGACTGCTCACAATATGGCACAATATGATTTCCCCCAGACCCACGATCCAAGACATATAAAGCAATGGAAACCACAATGTCTTTTAGAAACTAATTTCAGGATTGACTGCCGTCCACTTCTGCTGTATTCTGTTGTTCACATAGACCAGCCCTGATACCAATCGTCTACAAGCATGTGAGTACTGCTAGGTGGGGAACACAGGGGCAATCTTGGGAGCCTGGCTAGCACACCAACTTTTCACTCTGTTATTTTTTTAATCACTATCTGATATCACAATTATTTCATAAATATAATAAATTTTTAATTCTAAAATACTAAGGATATATAATATTGGTACATAGGCAATATTTTACCTTAAATTCATATGACCATACGACAAACATACTACACCCCCCCTTACTTTTTCTAATTCTGCCAAGAAGAAATTCTATATCTGTCTGCCTTATGCACTATGGCCTATCTTCCCCAACAAGGACAGGAATTCATGTCTGGTGGACTGCTAGATACCCAGCAGTGACAACAGTGGATAACATAAAGTAGGAGACATACAAACTCTCCTTGACTAAATGAATGATGAACACTTTACCTTGGCTTGGTGACTGGCAGCAGACCAAAGCTTGGGAACGATGACCTTGGGCCTCAGTCCTGAAGTTATTCTTTCCGCCCGAAAGGACAGAACTGGTCCAGTCCATTGCACGCACTTTGCGCCAAATCTCGGGCTCACAGAGCCTCTAGCTGGAGACAACCTGTGGCACAGGCAGAAAGACAAGCCACCGACAAGGTCTCAAGAAGCAGGAATTCGTCTATGATTTCAAAAGATTATCCTCCTGAGGAATGATATTCCTCAGAGTTGATCTTTAAATGGAACTTACATCTATTATAGGTGTAGACACTGAGAATAGCAGTCTTAAAGGGAAGAGTTTCTCATCATTTGGCTGAATCCCCATGTCCTTTTAGGGGTAGTGCAACTAACGCTAAGAGGGGGTGAAACCTTTACTCAGGGTCACAGAACCAGGTTCCAAACAAGGTCAATAGTTTCTCCTCCTGTTCTTCAGGGCTCTTCACCTTCTGGGATCACCTCCACTGAATTCCCACCCCAAGAGAGAAAGGCTCATCCCAAGGCATCCCGAAGCTCCACAAAATACCCACCTTCCCCTCATCCCAAGCCTGAATGGAATGCCATGGAACCTCCTACCACCAGGATGAACCTGGAGGCCCCATGCCACCCAGTTCCCACCCAATTTCCAATTCCGTGAAGTGAGTTCAGCAGTGACTTTGAGGTTTATTGCTGAAAAATTCCTCTTCCCAAAAGGAGGCTTGGAACATATGAGTTTTAATGCAATCTAAAATTGTGCTTAGCATGGAGAAAAACCCTTCAGCTTTTCTTAATTCGGACACACCTTGTTTTATGCAACAGGTGTGTTTCTTTAAATGCAAAAAAAAAAAAAAAAAACCAGGAATTAATTTTAAAACACACACACACCAGCAATTTAAATTCACTGGAGAGTTAGCTATTTAGAGGAACCCTGTTGTAAATCCTTTCACAAACTGAAGAACATTTAAGTAATTACCCTCTAATTTATGTGCTCTGTAAGGTCAACTATTTAAATGTCTGGCTTTCTTAATTCGAGGCACACCCGCATTTATAGAACCTCTTTAGAACTCATTATGGCTGACAAACTTATTTTTCTTTCCGTTAGCAGCAACAAAAAACCCCAATATTTTGGTGAAACAGGTAGAAAATATTTATTATCCTGGCAACTGTTGTAACATTCGCTCATTGCAAAAAGGATTTCTGTTGAATTGATCGAGGCTTAATATGATCTAGGATCAACTGTCTTGTATTTAAGAACATATTGTGAGCACGTACATCTTAAATCCCTGTCATTTGTCTTTAATCTTTAAATTCCTGTAATTTGTTTTCAACTCAGTCATAATGTATTTGGTGTTTAACCATGATGTCTTTTCATTTCTCTGTAAACTTAAAAAAAAAGCTATCAACTGGTGTAAGTTCATAATAGGAATATTAGAAAATATTTGAAATACTTGAAAATGTTTGGAGTATTTGTAAATGTCCTTAAAAGCTTTTCTTTAACCAATAAACTGCCTTTTACATATCATGAAACCAAGATAAGAAGACTCAAGGAAAATTTTGTTCCTTATTTGCCACCATATAGCCTTCTAAATTTGGTCTTTAACTGATGGAAGCAAGCATACCGTGGCAGAATATACCAGAATTTACACACCCAAAAGGAACAAAATACTGTCCATCACTGCGGGTGGAAAGAGCTGCTCAGCCATCAAAGGGAAGAGCTTGAAAAAACAAAAGCAGGCAACAGGGGCGAAAGCGGAGTCCTGGGAGCAAGACAAGACGTACCCAGGAAATTTCAAGTCTCCCTTGTGACCTGGCGGAAGAGCTGAGCCACTGGCCACCACAGTAGGCAGGTCATTACACACCTTCCAGGGACACCGTTCACGTGGAGTCTGGTGTGAATGGCGCCACCTAGAGCACAGTTTAGGAACAGCTTTTCCTATAGGGGACCCACGCCCACCCCCCCAGGTATTCCATGCGCCCCCACCTCTTTGGTCCCCTCTCTTTAGATTCAGTGACCATTCCCAATGTACCCCGGCCACACGCAGTTACAATGAAACGGTGGCAACTCCCAGACATGGAAGTTCTGAACTCTGTTCTAGACTACCAGCAACGCCTCCAAGCACACCAACGTCAGGACTGACCAGTGGATGTCACCTTTCAGGGTAAACCTGGGAGGCAGGGGTGGAGGGCAGCGTGGAGCTGTCGCTGGATGAGACGGTACGGCTCCTCACTACAGGCACCTACTTTAAAAATCTGAATTGTGCGGGAGACCGGGTTCAGACCAAGGGCTGCCCCAAACCGGCTGACGTCAGAGAACAGAACGTCAAGGACCCTTCTATAGTATATGACAGCTCCCAGGAGACAGGCACACTCGGTGTGTACCTTGCTGCTTGCTCCTTTTTTCTTCATGTACTAATAATGATGATGGCATCGTCACCACCATCATCAGGCCATCATCGTCATCACCATCGTCACCGTCGTCACCATCAGAGCCAATACTTCTTTAGAGCTCACCCTACACCGATGTTCTGAGTACTTTACATACCTCTGTTGTGACTTTACACCATCCCCGTGAACGTGACAGCCTCAGATGCCCCCCCCGCCACCCCCTCCCAGCCCAACACGGCTGCAGTGAGCACGCCTACGTGGGCTGCAAGCCCCAGTGTGACGGGGCTTCTGCTCCTTTGCACCTCTTACCCCCCGTCCCAGGTTCCTCTGATGCCTGATGCCGCAGGCGGGCCCACAGAACCCTGCTCAGCGCTCCCGCACACACCACCCAGAAGGGCAGGGCTGCTGGCCACTCTGGGCTCAAGGCGTACAGCTCTGAGACACATCTCACAAGGGCCCCAGGAACGAGCAGCAGCAAGCCATGCACCACGGCCTCCTCACTCACCCCTTTGGTACAGGCGCTCCATCCTTCCAAGTGTCTCTCCCCCCAGCTCCCTACTCCCGCTCCCATCTACTGCTCCCCTATCAGCCTTGTCTGGGGCCTCTGCTTTCAGACGTACAAGCTGGGACGCTTGGTGACAGGGTGCTTCTAGTAAGCGGTTGCTCAGAATAACGTAGCAGAGCTGGATCACTGGCCAGCAGATGGCAAGAAGGATGGCATCGCTGCGGGTGAGTGGGGTGAGCCCCGACTACAGTCCCTGAGACTCTCGCCTGAGACTGGCTGGGGGGAGGGGCAGGGAGGGTAAAGCCGAGGTTAGCAACAGCCTGGCGCCTACATGGCATTGGTGACTGTAAATATTGCAGAGGGAGTTTTGTGTGTTGCTTTGGAAATCTTGGGGGGGAAAAAAGAAAGCAATACATATCATCGTGCATTTGGCAAAAGCCATAGAATGTACGACCCAAAGGGTGAAGCCTAATGGAAGCCATGGACTGTAGTTAAATACTTGTATTGGTATTATTGATAGTGTCAATATTGTGAGCCAATCAACACCGGCTCACCAAGTGTAACCAACATGCCACACTAATGCCAATATGGCTAATGGAGGAAGTTCTGTCATGCGGGTGGGAGCAGGGGGGTGGGGAGAGGGGGTCCAGGGGAAGTCTAGTTGCCGCTCCATTTATCCATAAACCTAACATTGCCCTAAAAAAATTAAGTCTGTTAATTTTTTTTAAGTGACTATGAAGAAGTCCCAAACCAAAGAGTAAAACAATAGACTCAGATTGTCAGCATTCACCGCAAGTAGGCTTGAAAGCAAGAGACTTTTCATGGCGGCAGGTGAGGAGAAAAAGCTGCAAGCAGACCGCTGAGAACCTTGCTCACGGTCAAACGAAGGGTGGTGGGAACCCAGAGGAGACAACGCGCACAGCGAGGGCAGGTCTCCTGTGTCCAAGTCCAGGGAGGGCGGTCGGTGTTTGGCCCCTGAGCCTGAGAGCCTTGACCCGATCCTTGATCCTTCTCCTTGCCAGATCCTTCCTCTTCCCCCTAGATCTGCAAAGATCTCATCTAGGGCATCTTCCTCAAACCATGACGATCTGGCCTGAGTCCATCAAACACTGCGAGCACACTGTCCTTCCCCCTGCTATCTGGGGTCCCATTCTCATGTAAACACCTCAGACAGAGCCCTCTGTTCACACTCAGCCTCTAGGAGCAACCGGGCGAGGACAGTCTATCATTTTTCCCTTTTGCAGATGAAGCCCAGCGGTTTGACCAAAGTCACACAGCAAGCGAGCAGAGCTAAGCAGGGATGTGAGCCCAGGAAAGCTGACTCCAAATCTATCCCCTTCACTGCTATGATTAGTTAAGTACAGGAGACAGGACAATTTGGAGGCACAGAAACTTCGTTTCCCAAAACCCTTACCCATAGACTCTGAAGTCCCGAATCAATTTTCTGAATAATCCCAATCTAAAGTTTCTCATTCATCTAAAAATCTTCAGGTAATTAAGAAAAATTACATTTTTTTGGCTTAAAGTATCCAAACCATTGCCTCAATGATTCTCTTCTCTCTGACTCTCCAGAAGCTTTCTCATCTCTGATCCTTTATTCCCTTCTGCTTGACAATGATAAAGCCGCTAGAATTATGACAGAAGGCTGGGGGTTGCAAGCAGCCTGAACAAAGCACCATTTGAAGGGAGGGAGCAAGTATTTGGAGTACAGGGGCCTTGATGGGGAGCGCCAGGCTCCTGCTATGGCTACTGGTTGGTCTAAACCAAATTTTGAGATCCAAGAATAAATTAGCTATTTTTTCCATTGAATTCCTTTTGAAAGTTTCTTATAAGGAAAATTCTTACAGAACAACAATAACAACAACAAAGCAACACATCATTCTCATTTCAGGGAATAAAGAAATACAGCAGCAAATGTCTGTGCTGATTGGCAACTTCTTCCCTGGCTCCAGGAGCCCAGCGTGTCCTCCTCCTTCTAGGATGTTCTTGGGTTCTTTCGCTCCCTACACATTCTCTGGCCATCCCCTAAATTATTAGTCTGTCCTGAGAATCTAGCCCAGGTACCATTCTCTCCTTGCTCAACATGAGGTCTCCTGTCACCCGTGACCCCAGACCTGGTCCCCAGTCCCTTACACACACACGCATGCATGCACACGCACTCACGCACATTCATTTCCACCAAACCTAACTGCTTGTTACCCTCCAGACACATGACGCGGCTTCATGTCTCCATGGCTTTGTACCTCCAGTACTCTAATTCATCAACCTATACTTCAAGGTCAAGTTTCTATATGACCCACAATTCAAAGCCTTTGCTTCCAGTGTTTTCTCCATAGCCATGCTTGGCAGGGCTTATCTTACATCGCTCATCATCTCGTGCTTTAGTTCGTGTCCAGGCATGGTGTGTAGGACCGTATGAACTGCCCACCTCTATTTAGCAGAAGGGAAGGGCATGACTAAGAACATATAAATAGGCATACAGTGCTTCAGTGTTTGCATGTGACAACAGGCTGGATAAGGGTCTCAAAGATCCTAATCCCTGGAACCTACGGACATCCTCCCTCACGGCAAAAGGGACATGGCAGATATGACTCAATTAAGGGTCTTGAGATGGGGAGATTATCCTCGCTCATCCAGGTGGGTTCAATGTCACCACAAGCATCCTTATAAGAGCATGGCAGGAGGGTCAGAGGCAGAAAGCGAGGTGAGAGAACAGAAGGGGAGATCAGAGTAGTGCAGCCATGAGGCAAGGATATGAGGGCCTCTAGAAGTTGGAGAAGACAAGGAGTAGATTTGCCCCTAGAACCTTCACAAGGAACATGACTCTTCTGGCTCCTTGCTTTGAGCCCTATGAGACCCATTTCAGACATCTTACTGTCAAGACCTGTAAGATAACAAATATGTGTTGTAAACCACTAAGTCTGTGGTTTGTTACAGTGGCTACAGGGAGATCGCTAGGAGAAGGAAGGGAAGAGTGAAAGGGGGGTAAACAGAAGGGGGAATGAACCACGAGAGACTATGGACTCCGGGAAACAAACTGAGGGCTTCAGAGGGGAGGGGGGTGTGGGATTGGGATAGGCTGATGATGGGTATTAAGGAGGGCATGTATTGCATGGTGCACTGGGTGTTATATGCAAGTAATGAATCATGGAACTTTACATCAAAAACTAAGGATGTCCTGTCTGGTGACTAACATAGCATAATAAAAAAAATTTTTTTAAAAGAAAACTGAGACACAGGTCTCCCACACAGATGAGTTTCTCAAAAGCAAAGGTAAGTGATGACCATTTTTTAATCCCTGTTACTATCTCAGTACTCGGCAGAGAGTGAGAACTCCAGAAAGGTTTGCTGAAAACCACAACGAGTTATCACCTCATACCCATTGGAATGGCTATTATTGAAGATATAAAAACTAGGAGCTGGCAGGGATGTGGAGTAAAGGGAACCCTGGTGTATGGTTGGCAGGAATGTAAACTGGTACAGCCATTATGGAAAACAGTGTGGAAGTGCCTCAAAAACTAAAAATAGAACTGTTCATATGCTCTAGCAATTCCCCTTTTGGGGGTGTATGCCCAAAATAATATATATATATATAATATATAGCCATAATGCTAATTGAAATAAGCCAGAACAGGGGCGCCTGGGTGGCACAGTCGTTAGGCGTCTGCCTTCGGCTCAGGGCGTGATCCCAGTATTCTGGGATCGAGCCCCATATCAGGCTTCTCCCCTGGGAGTCTGCTTCTTCCTCTCCTACTCCCCCTACCTGTGTTCCCTCTCTCGCTGGCTGTCTCTCTCTCTCTGTCAAATAAATAAATAAAATCTTTAAAAAAAAAAAAAAGAAAGAAAGAAAGAAGCCAGAACAGAAAGGACAAAAGTGCATGATCTCATTTATAGGTGGAATCTAAAAAAGTCAAATATATAGTGGCAGAGAGTAAAACAATGGTTACCATGGGCAAGAAGGTGGTGGAAATGGGGAGATGTTGGCCAAAATTGTAAAGTTGCAGTTATGTGGGATGTGCAAGTCTGGAAAGCTAACAGACAGAGTGATGACTGATACCATATTGAATACCGGAAATTTGCTAAGAGAGGATTTCACGCGGTCTCATCACACACACACACACAAAACGATCACTATGTAAGAAGATATGTTAGAAGTGGTCGGTGGCTCAATCAGTTAAGCCACCAACTCTTGGTTTCAGTTCAGGTCGTGATCTCAGCGCAGCGTCATGAGATCGAGCCACACGTAGGGCTCCACACCCAGCGGGGAGTCTGCTTGAGATTCTCTTTCCCTCTGCCTCTGCCCCTCCTGCTCACGCACTCTCTCTCTCAAATAAATAAATAAATCTTTGGGAGAAAAAAAAAGTTTATCAATTTAAAAAAAGATAGTATGTTAATTAGCTTGACTCCAGTAATCATTTCACTATATTATGTATATCAAATCATCACGTCATACACCTTAAATATACACAATCTTTATTTTAAGAAATACACATATATTTTTAAAAAGAAATGTCTGCTAAATTGAACTCAAGTGAACATAATGGTACAAATTACTTTTATTGGTTTCACTGCATACTTCACTCTTAAATACAGACATAGCTTTAACTGAGGATAAAAATAGGTCTTCAGTATACAGAAAATCAGCAATGACTAAGTGGTAGGTTAACAATATTTTGCCTTTTTTATTTTATTTNTAATCTCTCTCTCTCTCACACTCTCTCCCTCTCAAATTTAAAAAAAAAAAAAGTCTAAGGTGTGTGGAGGGGCTCGGATGTTTATCATTCATTGAAGGGTGATATGGAGGCCATGGCATGATTAGATGTACTTTAAAATGCTGTGCAAGATGGTAAGTGGAATATGTAAAAGCAAGACTGAAGACAGAGTGTGTATTCATGCTACAGCAAGAAACCAGATTAATTCAATTATTCACTCAACGATTCTCAAATATGAACTAAACTTATACCATCTGCTAGGTAGCCAGACAATGCAAACCAAAATGGGTCCAGGCCATGCTCTCTTGGAGCTCACCTTTGCAGAGATAAGCATCACATAGTCACACAGGCATATGACTGCAAACCAAGATAAACGCTGTGAAGGAAAAGTATGGGCAAGAGGACCCTCCAGCAGGAAGAAACCGGAAGTATGAAGGAAAAGCCAAGTGGGAAATGACGGGGGCCTGAAATAAAGGAATGCTGGGAACATGGAGATTTGACTGATCTGTGATAGGTTGATGGATTGATTGATTGTGGGATGGAGGTGAGGGAAGGGGCATGTAGGGCAACTAGATAAAGAGGGAGCACCAGTGGAGACAGAGATTTAGAAGGAAGACGTGAAAATGAAGTGGTGAAGTGAGATTTAGACGCTTGAATTTGAGGGGCCGTGAGACAGGCGGGCGTGTTAATAAGTCAGTGAATCTGAAGATGCATGGGAAGGTTGGTAGAAAGCTCTGCACTGGAGGGCCGGGTGTGGAGTATAAATGAAACTGAAACCACAGGAATGGATGAGATTTCCCAAGATGGGAGTCGAGTGAAAAAATTGTGACGTTCTGTAAGGTGTCATGAAAAAACCCTCATTTAAGAGACTAAGAGCCCCATGGGGCAGCCCGGGATGTAGGAGGAAAACAGGAGATGTAGCCTTCAAATAGGTCCATGGCCTTCTTTTTTTATTGAAATCCAGCTGACATACAGTAACATATGATCTTCAGGTATAGGACATAGCAATTCAACAATTCTATACATGACTCAGTGTCCGCCATGGTAAGTGTAGGCACCATCTGTCACCATACAACGTTATTGCAATATTATTGACTATATTCCCTATGCTGTACTTTCCATCTCTATGATTTATTTATTTTAGAACCGGAAGTTTGTACCTCTTCATCAGAAGGGCTATATCGAGTTGTCTTACCTGGAATGATAACCTCAATTGACCAATCCATGCCTGTTCTTCCTTGCAGCATAATGACAGACATGTGCAAGATGGTTGGTCAGGTTTTGGATACAGCTGGTAGACCAAAGGGCCAAAGAAACCGATTGTTCCCTGGATGATAAATCTACAACATTTGCCTTAGTCTTATCAAATGAAAAAATCAGTCACTGATTGTACAGAGTGAGTCCTTGTAGATTTGTAAATCCATATGAATTTGTTTCTGGACTCAAACTTTTCAGCACTCAATTATTATTTAATAGTCTGAATATTTAATATATATTAGGTAAAGAGTGGAAGTTTGGATTCTGTAAATGACTGCTTCAACCGTTTACTTAATTTTTTGTATTCAAACACAACTATATAAATTCTTGAAAACAACCAACCACAGAGATAAAAGCATCTACACATGACCAACAAATTGGGTCCTGGTATCCATTCATTTTGTTCAACTTTTTTTTTTAAGATTTTATTTTTATTTGACAGAGAGAGACAGCCAGCGAGAGAGGGAACACAAACAGGGGGAGTGGGAGAGGAAGAAGCAGGCTCCCAGTAGAGGAGCCTGATGCGGGGCTTGATCCCAGAACGCCAGGATCACGCCCTGAGCCGAAGGCAGACGCTTAACGACTGAGCCACCCAGGCGCCCCGTTCAACTTTTTAATTGACTCTGATCACTGTAGTAAATTGATCATGAATTTTTCTACCTTGCTCACTGCACTGCCAAAATCAATTATTGAACTCACTATGTTTCTGAGGATGCTCATTTCAACTATAACCAAATCTTCTCAACCAACTGATTTTCTAAAACCACACCTGACATCATTCCAGGGCAAACGTCTGATTCTCAAATCTCAGATGAGTGAGAGACTGGAGTAGAAAGCTACTCTTAACACAGCAGTAAGATAGGCAGGGACCTGATCATGATGACTTGTCTTCAAAATCAAAGTACATGGAAGACAGACACCTCACACCACTCAGAATGGCTAAATTTAACAAGTCATGAAACAACAGATGTTGGTGAGGATGTGGACAAAGGGGAAACCTCTTACACTGTTGGTGGGAATGCAAACTGGTACAGACACTCTGGGAAACAGTATGAAGGTTCCTCAAAATGTTAAAAATAGAGCTACCCTATGACCCAGCAATCACACTACTTGGTATTTATCCAAAGGACACAGTGATTTGAAGGGGCACCTGCACCCCGATATCTATAGTAGCAAGTCCACAATAGCCAAGCCAGGAAAGTGCCCAGAGCTCCACTGACAGATGAACATAGAATGCAATATTACTCAGCCATCAAAAAAAAAAAGATGAAATCTTACCATTTACAATGATGTGGGTGGAACTGGAGGGTATTATGCTAAGTGAAATAAGTCAGTCAGAGAAAGACAATTATCGTATTTCACTTACATGTGGAATTTAAAAAACAAAACCGATGAACACAGGGGAAGGGAGGGAAAAATAAAACAAGACGAAATCAGAGAGGGAGACAAACCAGAGACCCTTAACTAGGAAACAAACTGGGGGTTTCAGAGGGGAGAGGGGTGGGGGGATGGGGTAACTGGGTGATGGGCATTAAGGAGGGCACGTGATGGAATGAGCCCTGGGTGTTATCTGCAGCTGATGAATCACTGAACTCTACCTCTGGAACTAATAATACACTATATGTTAATTAATTGATTTTAAAGGAAAAAAAGAAAAGAAATTGCATCACAGCCCTCCGTGTCTTCACATCAGAGTTTACACTGTTGTTTCCTACCACTTACCTCGTTTCGCACAAAGCCCTCCACTATACACCTGATTAAACCATATAATGTAAAAGAAAAAAAAAAAGGCACGTGGCATGTGTCTACAAAATACCAAGACAGTATGGTTTTTTTTATATTCAATACCGTTATAAACATCACACAAACACTGCTGGAAGTCCCATTGAACAATGTGTTTGTGTAGTCAAACATTCCCTTGGACTGCACTCTGTCAATCAAATATGAAGCCTCAAGTCAAATCAAATCCTGAATTACTATGAAAACTGCAAAAATAGAAAGCATATTTTTTAAGATTTATTTACTTTAGGGGGGTGAGAGTGCACAAGTGGGGGAGACGGTAGGAGGGAGGAATCTTCAAGCAGACTCCCCACTGAGGGCAGAGCCAAATGAGGGGGGGCTCAATCTCATGACCCGATGAGATTGGAACCTGAGCTGAAACCAAGAGTTGGTCACTTAACCAACTGAGCTACCCAGGAGCCCCCATATAACATGTTTTTTATGTTTAAAAACATCCTAATTTTTTGAGATCTTTAAAAGGCTTGGCACATCTTGGTTCTTGAAATCTTGAATGCACCAGAAGGAGGCCAATGTGGAAGTCCAGCCCCTCCTTATTCGCTCTCATGGAAACACAGATCTTTGTCCTTGCCTCCACAGCCCATGCCAGGTCACCACCATCTGCAGTTCGAACCTCCGAGAAGTCACGTTCAAACTCAGAACATCGTTTATGGAACACACGCTATATGTCAGCTGCCAGAGAGATATTATTGCAGATGACCCACCAAATGTAAAAATGAATGAGATGAGTGTCATCATTGCCATGTCATAGTTTAGGGACTTGAAGCTAAGTCAGGCAAAATCATAGACTGAGGTCCCACCAGATTTCACCGGCCAGAGCCCAGGCGCTGCCCACCAAAGCCTGCCCCCTGGGGAGATGAGCTGCCGAGAGAAGCTGTCTGACCTTCTTCCCTCAGGAGAATCTTACACACCTTGCTTTTCATTCTTACATCTACACCCATTCACTAAAGAGATATTTTGAAACAATGGCTACCCCCGTCATTAACTCAATTGTTAAAAATTTCATGAGTGGAGTTTTAAGTGACCAAACAACAAAGAAAAAAAATGAGTTCCTATGTTGAATAAACAATTCTTCTGACTCTCGATACCATCAGGCCAAATAACCAGACTGGCTATTTTTTTCCCTGAACGGATCTCTAAATGTTTTGTTCAGAGAACTGATTTCCTGTTGAATCCATGTCCCCACAGCCTAAGAATCTCTCTTGGTTCTATGCAGAACCTTCTTCTTTTCCTTTAATTATATGATGCATAAGCCCTAAGGTCTACACGTGATTTTAGGGTAAAAGCTAATTTTAAGGCCAAAGAAGCTTCCTTCCTACCAAGCCGGTAGTGAGATGGGTCAGCGGGGGGCTCTGCTCCTTGCGGAAATTAGAAGAGTTTAGTTCTTTCCATTGAGTTTGTCCATCATCCCCCAGGGTACTGCCATCATCTGCATTTGAAGCCGGTTTTAGACTATTCTGTATTTTAGTACAAACTAAAGGGAAAGGCTGTGTGTTAGGACGTAGGCCTTGAAATGTCTCCTATCCCTACTGCTCACATTTCATCCATAAGAACTTCAACACATGCCTACCGGTGAGGTTTGGAAGGTAGTCCCTGAGAGGCCACATGCCCGGCTACAACTAGATTACTCTCGAAAGAATGGGGAAATAGATTTGGGGGTCAGCCAGCCAACTTCACGCTGGGGTATGCTTACGATCCTGGGGCACGTGTACAGCAGAAATGGAAGTCTACACTACACAAAAGAAACTGTGAGTGAAGGAAAAAACAAGCCCTAATGAATTCACGTAAACAATAAACAAAATACTATTTCACCCAGGTATAAGACTGTGAACTTCATTTTTCTGCATATTTACTGTGATTCTCTGTTTTCCTTAGAGCGCCCTTTTGAGCATGAAAGGCCACAACACCTTTTTAAGCATATGGAAATGGGAATCATCTAAGAAGAAGAAGAATGGATAACAAAAATATTGCCGCATGACACAGAGGGTCAAGGACATACCCAGATGCCTCCAAATCGGAAAATGATGCTGAGTTGGAAATCAAAACAAAATCTAAGACTCTCCAAGCCCTAACATATGGGCCTTAGACACACATATGGTTTCCATCTCTAGCTGAAAGAGTTGGATCTAAATGGAGTTTCAAAGCACATATGCAGTTTCATAAATAGAATTAGGTAGATCCGGATACCTTCCAACCCAGAAGTTTAGCAATGTCCTTTGCACAACTAAAGATTTGCTGTTCTAAAATTTAGTCTTTGTTAAAATTTCCTGGCTGGTCTTGGATCCTCATAAAGTTGGTTTTCACATGTGTTGGGGAAGCTTTAAAGGTTTGCTTTGGGAGAAAGCTAATGAGAATCCCAGAATTTTCATTTTGGGGTAAAGTATATGAACTAAACCACCCACAGCTTGAACCTCGGAAAAGTAGACCTCAATACCATGAATTTGGGGGATTGTCCTTCCAGTAAAATGTATATTCCATCCAAAGGGCTTGACCAATGAGACAGGAATCAAAGTGAAAACTAAGACATTTTTTTATGATCAAGAAGTATTTACAGAATCTACAATTGTAGCTCTTTCAGATTCCACTGTCAAAATGTAGTACTCAGCCTCCTCCAAGGACCATAAACATAAAAATATAAATGAAAAATCCAAATAATGAACCTGAAGTGAAAAAAGGTGGTAGGAGGTTGGACCCCAAGGACCTAAATGTCACTATTTGCTTTAAATTTATAGAGCCACTGGCCAACTCCCAATCTTATCAAGGTAATGGAGACATAGGTAAGAAAAGTCCTTGTTGGGGGATTGTGTATATGGAAATTTTAAATCCTGTCGATTTCATTTCATAAGCTTTGCTCTGTTTATAAAATACTTCCCAATAAGCCTCTGTTTGACTGGGAGAGGGTTCTAATGGTTTGCTTTTCAACTACTTTTGGGCTGGGATTGATTAATTTATTTGCCCAAAATCATGATATAATTTCTCTATTTGCTATGGTTCTAGAAAGAAAAAAGAAAGGGTAGAATGATGCTCATCCTTTTCATTGGTAAATTGACCAAAACTTTATAATTTTAATTGATTTCTACCCAACCAACACTATCTAAATATAATAGTAACTGAAATAGTTAATTTAAATATTCCATTTGAGGTCTTGCAAATTAACCATATGAGCTGTACAACCACCAACTTTCTCAGATAATGTCCAACCTCACTCCTTTGCTTGACAGCAACTGTCTGGATAAATTAATCTACTTTCTCAGGAAAAGAATGGAAGTCAGTCAGTGTACAAGTCTTATGCTGAAATTATTGGAACTGTTTCCTCAATATGAAATTGAGATAATGCTATTACTAGGTGAATTCAGAACTCTCTCAAACCAATCTACAAAAGCGTGGCGGAAGAGCGAATAAATACACGTTTGCCGGTGTGTGTTTTCTCCTCCGGAACACAGTTTTTAGGACGTATAGGCCTTCAGAGTTAGAAGCATTTTAATCCACTCTCTAATCTAGAGTTGATGAAACAAAGTTTCAGAGAGATGAAGTAACCTGCCCCAGTTTATAACACCTTGGGACTCCTATTCCAGTGCTCCTCCCTCATCATAGAGCTTGCTACCAAACTCTTCCCAATATTCATCTTGAGAAAAACTAGTTGTGAGAACCTGAGACCCCATAATCAATGCTGGAATAACTTCAGTTTCTAAATTCCACCATTTGAAAAGCTGATAGGAAGCCAGAGAAGGGGAAGAGGTGGCCATCGCAAGATATTGGGGAAGGAAGATCAAATTCTCGAGGGTAACGGGTTCCCGGACAGACTGCTGCTCTTCCGACTCAGGCTCACAGGAATCTTCCTGGAGAGCATCCTGGAAAGAAAGAAGTAGAAAGGTTTCACTTGCTCAGTCTCTCCTTTCTCAATAAGACAAGTAAACGTTGGCAGCCCATCCACCTGAGAACCTGAGAATCCACCATCAGAGATGAGGTCACCGAACATAGGGACAGTGCCCGAAGCTCCTTGCTGAGGGAGTCAAGACAAACCTTTCTCTCCGAGAAGTACCAAACCCAAGAGACCTTTTCCCATATTCTAAGGTGAAACTCCAAAAGTCAGATGAGAAAGAAGTGTTTAATTAGACAGAACCTCTGGCCCTGTCTGGGAATTAGAAGGAGGTTTCCTCTTTAACGCAGTATATCCTCTTATATTCCTGTATTATTAGCTCAGTGCCTCCTTCTATAAAAAGGGGTTTTCTAGAAGCAGCACAAAAACACATGAGTAGGATTGCTCACGTGCCCTCTCACCAACGCTGTGGTTTCAGCACTAGAAGGAAGGATTGCAGATGTTGCCAGCTGTGATTGTGTGGCTCGAGTGTCCCTAGCCCCGGGAATAGCATCAGAGAATATAGGACAGAGAGTTAAACTTGGCTTACCACGGGGAGGCACGCACGCCGGATGTAGGTTGAGCTGTCCCAGTCCTCGCCTTTCTCTGTGCTGGAGAAGATCATATAGACAGGGATTCACATACTATTTCCGCACAGCAGACTGCATTTTGAAACAATTTCTACTACTAATGCACACGTTCATTCTTTTTTTTTTTTTTAAAGATTTTATTTATTTATTTGACAGAGATAGAGACAGCCAGCGAGAGAGGGAACACAAGCAGGGGGAGTGGGAGAGGAAGAAGCAGGCTCACAGCAGAGGAGCCTGATGTGGGGCTCGATCCCATAACGCCGGGATCACGCCCTGAGCCAAAGGCAGACGCTTAACCGCTGTGCCACCCAGGCGCCCCGCACACGTTCATTCTTAACTGCGAGTCACCGTTGCACAAATAAGCATTCACTCGGTGCTGAATTAGGCACCGTATTCGGCACCCTTTGAGCTTCCAAGAGCGGGAACGTGTGAATTCTCTGCTACCTTAAGCATCTTTGGGGTGGCCCACCCCTCTCCCACCTCCCTAACTGCTTGTGCCACTTTGCCAATATCTGCAACAGATTTCAGACTTGAACGGAATGGACACAGGGTATCCTCCTGGGGTTTCCTAGTCGGGTGTGATATGTGTTTAATTGTTATGTTTGGTGATTACTAACGGAAACAGAGCCTGGATTCCCAGCTGCTGTGAAAGGTGGAATGGCAACATATGGATTCAGCACCACATTCTCCTTTTTACTAACCTGCCGGAGCACCGTGTCAAGCAGAATTGTTCCAGAACAGCATATCAATTAGGGAAGCAGAGGCTTGAGGGGGTTTTCAGGAACCGTCCTACCAAGTGCTTCTCTCCAATTCTCTGTTGGTGTTTCTATTCAGTATCGGTCACCTTATCACCCAGTGTCTTTGAAACGATGGCCACTTAAGGAGGAAAAAAAACAAGAAATAATAAAGGATGCAGAAAATCCTTCCTTTCTTCTAATCCCGATACATCCCCTGACCATCCAAACTTTGGAATCTATTAGACATCCAGGAATATCTCACTGGTAGAGCTGCACACAATCTATAAAAATTCCATATTATCTGTATTTGGGACATACTATGCCATGCTATGCTAACAAAGGCCGAAATAGCAGGAAGAAGTTTCTATCTTGTGCATGCCATGTCCGAAGCAGGTCAGCAGAGCTCTCATTCATCTACTGTCTCGGGGATCCAGGCTCCTCCTATCTTTCTCTGCTATTATTTCAACACTTGGCTTACAAGGAAGAGTATGGAAAACTCTGAACTGCCTCAGACCAAAAATGACACATCTTTTCACTCAGAGCCCATTGCACAGATCTAGTCCCATGGACTCTAACTACTTTCAGGGCAGCTTAAGCCTTCCCATGTGCTCAGGAATGAAGGGAGACAAGATACGGAAAGCACTGGGCATCTCTATCACTTCTACCAATGGCCAAACTCATACAACGTGGAGCGGATGTCTCCATGGCAGCCATCTTCAAAATTGTTAGTGGCCGCCACATCTGAAGACTTCAGCATGTCCCCACTGCTTCGGGGACAACGAAGGCCCCATGATCCCGAGGCCCTGCCTTCAAGCGACATGGTGGGCCAAGGCTCCTATATCACCAACATCCGGGCACATCATGTCATCTCTTTCTTACCCGAAGATACAGATGAATTCCTGTTGTATCAGTCTAGCCACCAAAACACCCAGAGTAACAAGAGAAGGAACCTTTCCTTCTCCAGCATCTCTTTAGCCTAAAGAATAGTTTTTGTGAGGAAAATACTTGAATCAGTAGTTGGATGTAAATTCACAAATGCTGGGGAATCGTTTATTCTGCAGATAAAGCTGAAGTTACTCCAGAGGCAGGAGGAAAAAGCCTCACCCCAGAATGATATCTCCCTAAAAATCCTTCTAGTCTCTGAAAAATCTACTAAACTCAGAAACAATATGGGTAAGAGTGAACTTTGATGAAAAACACTGACAATGGAAAAGTAGCATCCGGGTATTGAAACAAAAAGAGGCTTAAGGAAGCAAGTGCTAAGAAAAAGATATGGAATAAGGATTCCAGTCAAGTCTGACCAGATCCCCAAGGGCGAGAGCCCTGCTGACTGCTGGATCCCAAGGGCACACGACCTTCAGACCTTCACGTGCTAGCATGCAGGCTGGTGAGGGCCTCCACCTACACCAGAGGGAAGGAGCTGCAGCTGGAGTAAATTAATTACCTCTGTTTTGGGGGTCCCTTCGAGCGCCTTAACATTACGCTTCCTGAACACCTATAGCAAAAGTACACCTGCGCTCACCTCTTAGGGAACTCACCCAACTGCCTTACATTCCCCTGGATATTTGGCGTAGCTTCTCCACCTCGCCTCCCTCCTCATCCTCGCACACTCAGAACCAGAACCCAGAAAAATGTGCCTCTTCCACTAGCATCAACAGAGTGCCTGGCCCTCCCTGGAGATCAGATGGGATAAAGGAGAGGTCGTGTGGCATAATGGCGAGCACCAGGGCTAGTGTGGATCCTGGCTTTAAGTCCACATCTCTATTAAGAGCACTCATCTCCTGGGGCTTTGCTGGGGGCTAAATGAGAAAAAAAAACACCCTAAACTGTTGAGTATAAGATCTGGTGTGCTGTAAGCTTCAGTAAGTGTCGGCGGCTATAATAGCTTCTGCCCTCNCCCAAGGGCGAGAGCCCTGCTGACTGCTGGATCCCAAGGGCACACGACCTTCAGACCTTCACGTGCTAGCATGCAGGCTGGTGAGGGCCTCCACCTACACCAGAGGGAAGGAGCTGCAGCTGGAGTAAATTAATTACCTCTGTTTTGGGGGTCCCTTCGAGCGCCTTAACATTACGCTTCCTGAACACCTATAGCAAAAGTACACCTGCGCTCACCTCTTAGGGAACTCACCCAACTGCCTTACATTCCCCTGGATATTTGGCGTAGCTTCTCCACCTCGCCTCCCTCCTCATCCTCGCACACTCAGAACCAGAACCCAGAAAAATGTGCCTCTTCCACTAGCATCAACAGAGTGCCTGGCCCTCCCTGGAGATCAGATGGGATAAAGGAGAGGTCGTGTGGCATAATGGCGAGCACCAGGGCTAGTGTGGATCCTGGCTTTAAGTCCACATCTCTATTAAGAGCACTCATCTCCTGGGGCTTTGCTGGGGGCTAAATGAGAAAAAAAAACACCCTAAACTGTTGAGTATAAGATCTGGTGTGCTGTAAGCTTCAGTAAGTGTCGGCGGCTATAATAGCTTCTGCCCTCTCCCCGTAGGGACAGCAGAAAAACATGGTATTACCATGATACCATGGGGGGTTGCTGGGGGGAAAGAACTAGCACCAGGAACCCTACAAGTGACCTGGCGAAGGTCATAGTATAAGGAAGTCCAGTTTGTCTTAATGAGAGACTCAATGTTATTGAGAAACTTTAGGCATCAGTTAAGTGGAAGGGAAGGCAAAAGGCACGTTCCAGAAGNCAGGGGAGAAAGGGATAAAGAAAAGGGGGGTAATCAGAAGGGGGAATGAAACATGAGAGACTATGGACTATGAGAANGACCCAGAAAAATGTGCCTCTTCCACTAGCATCAACAGAGTGCCTGGCCCTCCCTGGAGATCAGACGGGATAAAGGAGAGGCCGTGTGGCATAATGGCGAGCACCAGGGCTAGTGTGGATCCTGGCTTTAAGTCCACATCTCTATTAAGAGCACTCATCTCCTGGGGCTTTGCTGGGGGCTAAATGAGAAAAAAAAACACCCTAAACTGTTGAGTATAAGATCTGGTGTGCTGTAAGCTTCAGTAAGTGTCGGCGGCTATAATAGCTTCTGCCCTCTCCCCGTAGGGACAGCAGAAAAACATGGTATTACCATGATACCATGGGGGGTTGCTGGGGGGAAAGAACTAGCACCAGGAACCCTACAAGTGACCTGGCGAAGGTCATAGTATAAGGAATCCAGTTTGTCTTAATGAGAGACTCAATGTTATTGAGAAACTTTAGGCATCAGTTAAGTGCAAGGGAAGGCAAAAGGCACGTTCCAGAAGCCCTTCAATTACATGATCGGTTGAGACCACCAGTGGCGCCCCAGTATGTTCTCCACTTCTTCCATAGCACTTGGTCTTTGCCAAGCACTGGCTATAGGACAGAGCTAGCTAGGTGTGGCCACGTAACTACGGCCTGGGCAGGGGGGTGTAGATGAGGGTGTCGTGTGGGAGCTTCTGCCCTAACAGCAGGCACCTGCCCTTTGCCACAGCCTCCCCATCCCTCTTTCTTGCTGGCAGGAGTGCAGGTGTGTTAGACAGCTCCGGAGCAGTTCCCTTGGACCAAGAGATGTCCCCGGGAATGGACACCCACATGCAAGCAAGAAGCAGCAAGAGATAAAGGATAGGCATCCCCGGAGGGCAGCGTGCTAGGCAAGCAAAGCCATGGTGACTCCCGAGGAGAGACACAGAGGAGTGGACGGTAAGACTCGCAGAGCCCTTGACCATACGTCCAGACTTCCATGCAGCAGGAAAATAAGCGCCATCTCGCTGAGGCTGTGGCCACTCTGGATCCCATTTTAGGCACAGCCTGACTTCCTCCTCCGTGATAGTAACTTTCTCTACCTCTGTGGCCACTGATGACATTTCCACGTAACCACCCTCGGCCGTCCATTATATGTCTTTCCATCGTCAGGGATGTGAGCATTTATTATGTCGTTAATCTTATTTTAACAGTGTTATCATCTCACTCCCATTGAACTGCTCTTCAAAATGAAGACGGAATGTCAGTCTGACTATTGTCCACCGTGCCTGGATAGTATTAACTGTTTTCAGAGACTTACTTTAAAAAAACAAAACAAAACACTGGGAACCACAACAACACTTCAGAGTTTCGCCGTGTTTGCCTAGCGCTGGCCCAAGGGACACCTTCGGCGGCCACGGCAGGATATAGGAAAAGTGATTATTATCCAAAAAGCCTTCTGGCCTCCCTGTGTGCAGAAGAGTCACCCCATACTGGAAC
>NC_048221.1:62368610-62482631 GCF_002007445.2 Ailuropoda melanoleuca | reverse complement strand
ATCTGGTGTGCTGTAAGCTTCAGTAAGTGTCGGCAGCTATAATAGCTTCTGCCCTCTCCCCGTAGGGACAGCAGAAAAACATGGTATTACCATGATACCATGGGGGGTTGCTGGGGGGAAAGAACTAGCACCAGGAACCCTACAAGTGACCTGGCGAAGGTCATAGTATAAGGAAGTCCAGTTTGTCTTAATGAGAGACTCAATGTTATTGAGAAACTTTAGGCATCAGTTAAGTGGAAGGGAAGGCAAAAGGCACGTTCCAGAAGCCCTTCAATTACATGATCGGTTGAGACCACCAGTGGTGCCAGTATGTTCTCCACTTCTTCCATAGCACTTGGTCTTTGCCAAGCACTGGCTATAGGACAGAGCTAGCTAGGTGTGGCCACGTAACTACGGCCTGGGCAGGGGGGTGTAGATGAGGGTGTCGTGTGGGAGCTTCTGCCCTAACAGCAGGCACCTGCCCTTTGCCACAGCCTCCCCATCCCTCTTTCTTGCTGGCAGGAGTGCAGGTGTGTTAGACAGCTCCGGAGCAGTTCCCTTGGACCAAGAGATGTCCCCGGGAATGGACACCCACATGCAAGCAAGAAGCAGCAAGAGATAAAGGATGGGCATCCCCGGAGGGCAGCGTGCTAGGCAAGCAAAGCCATGGTGACTCCCGAGGAGAGACACAGAGGAGTGGACGGTAAGACTCGCAGAGCCCTTGACCATACGTCCAGACTTCCATGCAGCAGGAAAATAAGCGCCATCTCGCTGAGGCTGTGGCCACTCTGGATCCCATTTTAGGCACAGCCTGACTTCCTCCTCCGTGATAGTAACTTTCTCTACCTCTGTGGCCACTGATGACATTTCCACGTAACCACCCTCGGCCGTCCATTATATGTCTTTCCATCGTCAGGGATGTGAGCATTTATTATGTCGTTAATCTTATTTTAACAGTGTTATCATCTCACTCCCATTGAACTGCTCTTCAAAATGAAGACGGAATGTCAGTCTGACTATTGTCCACCGTGCCTGGATAGTATTAACTGTTTTCAGAGACTTACTTTAAAAAAACAAAACAAAACACTGGGAACCACAACAACACTTCAGAGTTTCGCCGTGTTTGCCTAGCGCTGGCCCAAGGGACACCTTCGGCGGCCACGGCAGGATATAGGAAAAGTGATTATTATCCAAAAAGCCTTCTGGCCTCCCTGTGTGCAGAAGAGTCACCCCATACTGGAACCCGGCATTGTCTAAGACTCCCCCAGTGTAACGCAGTACTCCTTCCGAGTGATCGCTGAAGGTAGGTGGGCAGCACCACCCCGCACATTCAGCCGCTCCTCCGCCCCACACGCCTGTCTCGGAGACCCAGTCTCCTGGCGCAGTGGCTCGCACTACCAACCAGACCGGGGCCGGAAGGGGAGAGTGGGAGGGGAAGCAGCTCCAGCCAGGCGGCACCTCGCACCCTGGCCAATCCTCGTGCCAGTCTCCTCCACAACAGATGGGAGGTCACCTGACAGGGTCAAGGTGCCACCCCGCCTCCTGTGACTGCCGCCGCCGGCCATGCAGAGTTTGGCCATGGAGTTCCAACTCGTTTATTATTCAGCTGGCAGGGATTTCTTTTTAACACCTGTGTGTTTATGCTGTTTTATTCTCTTATTAATATCATTGGGTATTATTCCATTTCATCTTCTTAACAAATTTTGCAAAGTAGGCATGGGCAATCCTGTTCTTGGTAGCTCAGTTGAGGAAATAAGGTCCTGAGGGTTGCCAACCACATCCCTACGACTGAAGCACCGGCCACGTAGTAGGGAGATTTGGGCTGTACCTGAGACCGGCCAGGCAGAGGGGGGGCGGCAGGGAGAGGGGAGCTGGGGAGCCAGGAGGATGATGGGCCCAGGGGACTGCCGCGAATACACGGAGGGAGGAGATGGGCAGAAGGCTTCCCCAGGCTCCACCCTCTACTCTGCCTTCCTCCCACCTGGGTCCCTGCTGACCTCCCCACTAGGGCTTGGGGGCTCTCCCGAGCAGGACAGGAGGCCCTCGCAGGCAGCCATTCAACCTTATACAAGACAGAGAGCCGGGGCCTGATGCACCAACCCCTGTATAAGCCCAGAAATTACTTGAGAACTAAATGGGATCTTACTCCCACAGTTTGATCACCTTTTCATTAGAAATGGGAATTAGATGCATTTTTGTTGTTGTTCTTTTACTATGGTCTGAGCGCTAAATGCCAAATGCTGCCCACAGCCCAGAACCCTGCTCTCTCTCTGCCTCTAACTGTGTAAGGGGACATTTGAACTGAAATACGAAGTGTGTAGCTCAGAACTAATGAGTAAAGGGGGGGGGTCTAGACTGGAAAAATAAGTCGAGATTTTAATGTTCTCAAGCGCACGCCTCTCCATCAAGTAATACGGTGTGCTGTGTGTTAATGGGCTTAATAGATCGCTAGCTCTCTGACCGTTTCGGGACTGTATAAACACTGTGGAGGAAGGGGCCGGTGCCCAGGACATTCTAGCTGCTCTTTTCACATGGGCGTAAATGAGCAATGTGCATCGAGCAGTGTGTCCTCTGTTGTGCTCTCACCACGGAAGAGCTGGGGAAGGCTGTGATGAAATTAACACACAGAGTGACCTGTGATAGGGGTTAACCTGCCGGGGCACAGGCAGCCATAAATCAGCATCCCGGCTTCGTGCACTTGCCAGCAGAAGGCAAGAGTGCAAGGGGGCTCCGAGGCAGCCACGTGAAACAGCACGACTCTATCTAGACAGTGTTTTCTTTTCTAGAGACAGAAAGGTCTTCGAGACAGATGGACTTCTGGTTTCCGAAAACTGTAAAACAGGGAGACGAGACACAATGTGCACAGAGAATTGATGGCAGTAGTATTTATGCTTTTTTTTTTCCTGGCCAGAAAAACAGTAGGTTCAGTTTTATTATGTGATGAAGGATGCACTCTGTTTTCTTGAAAGCCTAATAATACTTTTGGTGACAAAACAGAAAAATCTGGACTTTCCTTCTTTGTCTTGAGAACTGGTCCGAACTCATTTATGAACAGACCTTAATTTTTCATGATGTTAAGGAAGCAAAGTCATCATTTGCACGCCCACTGTCTGCGAGGTGTTCCTACCGTTGGCGTTTAATTTTTCCACAATATCCCCTCTGAGCGAGGTTGAATCGGAACTATTCTGCAGATGATGAAACGAAGGCTGGGGAAAATTAAATTTTTCCAACGTCACACAACTAATAAGTGTTAGAACCAGAATTCAAAAATCTAGAGGACAGGGGTGCTTGGGTGGCTCAGTCGTTAAGCATCTGCCTTGGGCTCAGGGAGTGATCCCGGACTTCTGGGATCGAGCCCTGCATCAGGCTCCCTGCTCTACTGGGAACCTGCTTCTTCCTCTCCCACTTCCCCTGCTTGTGTTCCCTCTCTCGCTGGCTGTCTATCTCTCTGTCAAATAAATAAATAAAATATTTTTAAAAAAAAAGTCTAGAGGACAAACCTCAGGTTTTGAACTCCAAGAACTGAGGTGGTTTGGCCATGTGGTGCTCCCACTACGCCACGTTCGTACGGGTAAGAATTTTGCCTGGGGTAAAGGTAACCCCATAATAAACTGCCTAACTGTTCTTGAAGGTTGATTCTGTGCACCATTTTATTGGCATTGTTTGAGAAGGTCAAGATTAGCCCCTTCCTCACGGTCCACACTCAACACCTGTGGCTCCTGTCTCTTCATGTGTTCCCATTAGCCCCCACCCCTGCCACCTATAATTCCCATCCCCGTTGTAGAGGCAAAGAAAGTAAAATGTGGACAGATGACCTAACTTAAACAGTGTCTCACAGAAATAAGCAGATAAGTGCCAGTGGAGACACCCCACATTCTCTTGAATTCTAACGCCCGTGTCCCTCCATGACTTCTCCTAGATCCCAACAATAATTAAAGATAGAGGAGACCTTGGGACTCAACATTCCAAACCCTTTTATTTACTGATTATAAAATGGGGAGTTGGCCAAGGTCAGAGGTAGGCAGAGAGGGGGAGTCCGACAGGCGAGTCCCCCCCAGTTAACCCAGTATCCAGGAGCACCGCTGCAAAGAAGAGGTGCCAATACGTTGGCTCGGGGGGCTCAAAAGGAATACGTACCATTTCATTTCGAAAACTACACAAGGATTCAGGGAAACAAGATTTGGATGAAAAAGGAATGGACCTTTTACGTGAAATACGAGCTCAGAAATGCTCACAAGTGACCAGCATTGCTAAATAATTAATCATGAGCAGGCGGGTGGTGGTTTGAAATGTAAATGGACGGATGAAGGTGTGATGCTGTCATCCAGGGGCGGGTGATGTGACCGGAATCGCGAGCCAGCCTCACCTGCCCCCTCAAAGGGCACAGCCGCAGACGAAGGGAACCTATCAGACCAGACCACCCCAGAACCCCAAATTCCTGACTTTGACCTGCTGTTCACTTTCATGTCCCTGTCCCCAAAGAGATGTTAAAAAATGATGACGAACCAGCCAGGCACAAGGGAGGGAAGAAGAAGCCATCTAAAGAAATGTTCCCTGACAAGGCTGCAGGCGACACCCTTGAGAACACCTTTATTTTCCTTATGTCTCCCTGCCTCTTGAAAAACAACGCACCTTTTGTCTCTCCTGCCCACCCCCCTTCTTCCCAAATTCTCTAGAGCTCTTCCTGCAAGGGGTTCGTGAGCCTCAAAGACAGACAACAGCTGCAAGCAGAGGAACAAAAAAGATTGACAATGAGGAAAGAGGCAGACAGAGAAACTTCTTTACCTTATCACACCAGATAAAAAACAAACCAACAAAGTCTGCAGAAGACAGGATGTCTCTCCTTTCACTCAACATTGATCAAAAATCTCTATTCTAGAAAAATGGGACAGCTTGGCATTCTAGTCGTAGCATCCTAGATTGGGAACACACATCCGTGGCTGGCATAACCCTGGTACACAGTAGGTGCTAAATGTATGCTAGGTTTTTTTTCCTCTCGCTCTCTCCTTATCTAATAGGTTTTTCTGCAGAGGCAAGATGCCCGTGAGCCCGTGAACCCCTCTAAGCGTCAGTTTACTCCTCTGGAACAATGGAGATGATCCTGGTGCCTGACTCAAAGGGTGAAAGGCTAGCCCGTGCCTGGGCTCACGTGAGCTTCTTGGTGGTGGTGGTTTTTCTTATTCCAGATTGAGGGTACAACCTGTGCAATGCTGTGAAGAAACGCTTGGTTGGCCCGGGGGGTCACCAACTCTTCTGGACGGCAGAGGCCCCGGGTTCAAGGTCCGGCGGCTAGAGAGGCAGCTGGCGAGGCAGGTGCCAACTAGAAGACAGAGCATGAACATTTGGGGCGCTGCTGTGAGCTAGGGGAGCTGCTGGGGCTTGAGGACAGGGGGAGAGAAGTGGGATGGAGCCAGAAGGAGGGAAGGCCAGGGAGGTCCTGAACGAGTTCTGTCCGGATGGGAATGGAGGGAGAACGGGGACGTCATGAAGGACGCGGTGAGTGGAGTTTCCCTGGGTGACCCTGTTACCACCCCCACTGCCTAGAGGAGAGCGAGGTGGCAGAGTGGGAGGGGGGTGCCAAGCTGCCAGCTGGTTTAGGGGCCGAATCCAACAAGCAAGGTTTTAGCAGCCCTGAGGCTGCTGCGCCTTGAGATGTCACTGTTACTTTAGGCATCTCTTCCCAGGAACTGACAGCTGTTTCCCTGCCCCTCCCTCCCCTTCCCCTGGCACTTTTCCTCCCCCCTCTGTTCCTCCCCCTTCTCTCCACTGAGCTCGCCCTTTCTTCTCTCCTTCTCTTTATCATTCTTACCTTCTGTCCTTTGCAGCAAAATCAGAAGTGATGCCCTCCCCATCAAGCAATCTGCACCCACCGTGGGGGCCTCTCCAAAGGTCTTCCAGGTGTCCTCTGGTTCCTGGGTTTTGCTGGCGGCTGTAATAGTATAGGGCAGTGTCAGGAGTGGAAAGGCGGGGGGCAGCCAAGAAGAGGCAGGAAGGTGTTGCTTTGTTCCAGGGACTCCCACTGCTGTCTGGGCACCCTCTCTTCACCCCCACCCACCCCGCGCACCCGTTGCTTCTAGTGTGGTCCAACAGGAAGCCAACCGTTTACCTGCACATCCTGGTTCCTCTATCAGTAGAATCTCATCAAAATACGCAAAAGTGACCCATGATGGAAATAAAAACAGAGCAGAGCCAAGCCCTGAAGCTTCTCCTCTCACACAGTACGAGCTGCTATGGCGCACACAATTTTCCAAATTTAAAATCCCAGTTCCTGATGCCGTAAGATTCTGGGAGACAATATCACACACACCCTTAGGTTCATGGACGCTTTCGTTCCAAGAACTTAATATTTATGACATGTCTTTCCATAGGAAGACTTCTAATTCATATTTTCAAAAGTTTATTGGCAAGACTTCTTAAACTCCAGAACCTAAGGGTCCACTACTTTCTTGTAAAACATCCATATGGAAATGGTATCGGCTAGGAAATAAGATTTTTGAGAAATCGAAAGTTAATTTATATTTAATCTGGGGGATATTTTCCAGAGGGAAGAAACAATCCTAAAGGTAGGACTCTGAGCTTTTTGGGGTGTGTGTGTGTGTGTTCGTTTCTCCAAGAATTGTGGAATTACGCACAGAAGATTGTAACCAGCTGTTCCTCATCCCCATCTGGTAGAGAGAAGCTAGTGGCTTGAACTGCGGTAAGAAGAATTGAAGTTCAATAGGAAAGAAGGCGGTCCGGACAACGAGGATTGTTAGGACATTAGCAGAAGTTGCCAAAGAGGGCTGGACCATCCTTCCCTGGAGGGCTTAACCATTTCTGTAGGTTCTCATCTGTGTGGGCGGGCTTAGGCTTGTCGTCCCCCCCAAAGGCGTCAGCTTAAGAGGAAAGCAATGAGACAATCCCCCAAGTCCCCCTCATCGCACACATTTTCCCCAAGACCACCTCAATGTCATGCCAATTCCCTTGCTCTTATTACGAAAGGCCACAGGGCCCATTTGAGCAGTGACACCCCCCCCAAGTTAGCCACAGACTCAGCATTTGTCACACAGAGGGCCAAAGACCCCGAGTGTTGTTTACCCTAACCACGGCAATGAGCTTCACCTGACCAAGCCCGTGGCTCAAATCCCTCAGTAGCATTTCTTCAGGGAGAAGGCCCAACAGACCCACCATGGTCTCCAAGCCCGGAAAGGAGGGACAGAGTGACCTCCCGGCTCACGTGGCAAATTCCAATGCAACAGCCTATCAGAATCTAACCGCAGACAAGGCCAGTCCAGCAGCCAGGACCTCACAGGTGAGTCACCACCAACTTCCCTTTTGAATGCCTTTCAGATTTCGCCTGTTAGTGAACTGGGCGCCATACACTCAGTGAGAACAAGATCTGGCTGTCTCTCATCATCTGTGACTTTCCTTTGAATTTGACTTGATACTATTAGGTCCGGGTCATTAACCTGAAGTCGTCAGAAATGGTAGAAAGTGGCAGGGGTTTGCTCTCTAACAAAATTTTTCAGGATATAATCTTAGAGCTAAGACTGTATCTGGACGAGACACAGATGAGGGAGGGGGAGGAAGCCTGTTGCCGCTCTCTTGGGGATGGAACCAAGGAAGAAGGTGGTCTGGGTTGCTTCGTATTGACCATCACGGTCCCCACACCTGGAGTCTTCCAGTCCCATGAAGCCCCGGACCCCAAGATGACAAAGAACCCTCTCCCATTGGCAGGAGGCACGAGATGCACCTCCATGCTGGGTGGAAGAAGCAGCCCTCCCAATACCTCTTAACCCATGGACAGAGGCAGGACTTGGTTTCTGGAATCCGCGTACAGCCTACCAACTTCCTCAAGAGCTGGTGGCCCTTTGAAGTGACCTGTCTTCATAGGTAGTTCTTTTTACTCTTGTGTTTTTTCCATGAATATAATTCAAGGGGCAAAACGTGTATGGTCTTCATATTTTTATGAATTACGTATATAAATACACATATACAGAATACTTTCCAGTGTCTACAAATACACCCAAGCTTCAAATACCCCTTTACTATTGCCCTCTCCATGAAGGACTTGGTGGGAAGGAATGGTTCCCAGGGGAGGGGAACCTTGGCCAAGAGCAGCATGAAACGCAGAATCCGAAAATTTTTGTGTTTTAAACACATTTTTGTGCACTAGAAACCAGTGAATTGGGAGGACGTCAGGGGTTTTTAGAAAAGAATGATCTCTCCCTTCATAAATATTAAGGGATTTTAAACAAAGCAGAGATAGGTAAGCACCAAAGTCCAACCCCAGAGCAGGAACGCCAAACAGAGATCCATGGGTGACTTTTAGTTGCTGGAGAAGTGGGGACAGAGGGGACCTATCATCTGGCTGGGGATTAGGAGCAGCCCAAGAAGTATGACAGCGCAGGGACGGAGGAATAACCGCAGGATTTCCTCCTCCACCGACTACTTATCAAAGAGTGAAAAGGGAACATCTTGCTGGACCCTTCCTTGAGGATGTGTGTGGGTAGGAGAGAAGTCTGCATCTCTTTGACTCCTTACTGGGGCACGAGCTGCGTGCACAGGACCTCAGATGTTAGAGCGCGGGGGTGAGCTTCTGTCTAGAGCTCTCCCTGCGCCCCAGGCTGCCAGGCTCAGCCACAGCAGGAGGACCAGCTCACCGCCCCGAAGGAGCAGCGAGTGCGCATTCAAAAGGGCTCCACAACCTGAACGAAGGGTTTTGTACCTGAAATTATTAGATGAAGGGTTGTCTTGCTAAGGCTTGAGGACTGCATGCTGCTCCTCGCTGTTTTAAAGGAAAGATATTCCAGGTGCATGGAGTGCGCCACTTGAATGCAAGAAGAGGGCTCATTTGATTTACAAATAGCCCATGAATTTACCACTAGCCTCACCCTCCACCCAGTCCCTCTTCCTTGAGCTACGCCCAAACTCCTGTTCCTCCGCTGAAGTGCCCGATAAGAGCGGAAAATGAAATCATTGAAAATCAAGAACTATGGAAGAGGCAGTAGGCTATAACATAATGAATTCTGTTCTCAGAATCCAAAGACCAGAGTTCAAAAACCATCTCCAGGGACACGTGGGTGGCTCAGTCAGTTGAGCACCCAATTCTTGATTTCGGCTCAGGTCATGATCTCTGGGTCGTGAGATGGAGCCCCAAGTCGGGCTCCACGTTGGGTGTGGAGCCTGCTTAAGATTCTCTCTCTCCTTCTCCCTCTGCCCTCTCCCTCCACCCTTGCTCGAGAGTGTTCATGCTTGCCCTGTCTCTCTCTCTCCTCTCTCGCCATTCTCTCTCTCTCTCTCAAAAAAAAAAAAATCTCCATCCATGACTAGCTGTGTGACCAGGAACCAGTTATTTAACCTCTCTGAACTGCAGTTGCCCCTGCCTAGAGCACAGAGACTCTCAAACCCAGCTGACCCTTGAACCCTGCGGTGGTTAGGGGAACAAACCCCCAGCCGTGGAAAACCCATGCATAACCTTTGGCTCCCTAAAATCTTAACTATTAATAGCCCACTGCTGACAGAAGCCTTACCGATCACATAAACAGTGGATTAACACATTTTTGCGTATAAAATGTACTGCGTAGTGCATTCTTACAATAATACCTTTTCCTTATTTTATTTTATTTTGGTATTTCTAGGCTACGCAGTTAGTCTGCGAGTTTTTTGAAATTGCTGGGATGCTCCAAAAAATTTCCAATACATTTATTGAACAAAATCCACATGTCAGTTCAATTTGCTGTCGTCCAAGGGTCCCCTGTACTCCCTGCCCTCACAGGACTCCGTGGTGGGGCTTAGCCCAGGCCCTGCCCCTGCACAAAGTGCTCCGTGAATGTTTAGGGCAAAGTACCAAGGCACATCGGCTAAAGCCGTACCACTCCTTACAGAAATCCGCGGATTCGACCCCTAACGAGTCTGCACCAGCCTGCAGAAGGGAAGGCAATATCTTCCCCTCTTCTTTGAGGCCACACTGTCTGCATTTCCCCAGAACATATTTTTTGTGGGAGAACCTGGACCTGCTCCCCTGAAAACAGCTCCTTGGGGCCTCTGAAGCCAAGGCCGAGGGAAGCGCTACCAGAAGGCAGAGCAGCTGCGGCTTCAAAGTGGGAGGATGAGCCCCTTGTTCTGGAATCACAACCTGCTGCCTGCCTGGAATTTCTCTAGCAAGAGATCAAACCCCTCAGGCCACAGTTGAAGGACAAGATGAGAACACCAGTCTCCTCTCCTGACAGAGAGCGCAGAGAGGACAGGCCCCATCTGTGGGGAACATCGCGGTGTCCTGGGCCTGAGACAGAGCCCGGCACAAGGAGGCGCTCCCTGGGTGTTGACGAATGTGTGCAGGCGCAGAGGACTGAGTCTGGCAGCACCTGCAAGCCCCCGGGCACAGAGGGAGGAAGCAGGTGCAGTGGGGGGCTGCATGGAGCCCTGTGGATGCGGCTGTGCCCTCACAGACCCGCAGTCAGAATGGCTGCTGGTGCACCTGCCCCTGAGCTCTCCGACTCCTGACTCAGTCCAGCCCCAAACCACACAGCGTCCCTCTGCTGCTCGGCTGTCGGCTGCCTGCTCGATCGCGGCCCACAGCTCCGGGCAAGTGCCGCTGTGTGAACGCGGAGAACATGTCAGCCTTGGGGAGCTGGGAATGTTCGAACAGGCAGGAGGGAACCACCTCATCAGTGACTTTCTGGACTGGGGGTAAGCCAAGTGCCGTACACACACCTGCACTGTCAGGGGGCAGCCCCTCTTCTGGAAGAGGGGGTGGCACCCCTCCCTGCGCCCTCTGCACTCAGCGTCCTCCCTGCTGCATTCTCAATCTCAGTCAGTGTCATGGCCCTCAGCCCCATCACCAAAATCTCCCCCATGTCCCCCTCTCTGTCTCTCTCTCTGTCTCTCTTTCCCCACATCTCTCCCCGTGTTTCTTCCTCTCTCTCTCTCTTTCTCTATCCCTGTCTCTCTCTTGGTCCCCCCTCCACCTCCCCCCATTTTCCCCTCTCTCTCCCTCTCTCCTTCTCTCTCTCTCTTTGTCTCTCTCCCTCTGTTTCTCTAGCTCTCTATATCTCTCTGTATCTCTGTGTGTGATTCTCTGTCTCTCTCATTCCCCCTCCCCATCCCTCCTCTTCCCCTCTCTCTGTCTCTCTCCTCAGTCCCTCCCTCCTATTTGACTTTCCAAGTGTGTCCCCAGTTTGGTCCTCCCCCAGCCCACGGGGATGTGCCTTCACAAGCCCTCGTCCAGTTTGCCTCTGCACCCTCCAGACGGATCTTTTGGCCACAGCTCCGTGCCCTCCACCCTTCCCCCTCCCAACTCATGTACCGAAATGTCTCCAAAGTGTTCTTCCTGAAACACAAACCTAAGAGCATCTTCCCCCTGCTGCAAACTCACCCATAGGGGCCCCCACCACCGCTGGGGGCTGCCTCTCCATGCCCGGCTCCCACACGCCCCCCCCCCATTACAGGGTGCTGACACTGTCTGAGCGCTCACAACCGCCACGGTCCCGTGAAGCTCCTTCCCTAAAACTCCACACTGAAGCCTCAGCACCTCGGGCAGCAGGAAGCCCTGCCATCTCTGTCTTGAGAGTGAGGAAGCCAAGATTTGGAGGTCTCCAGCATGTGTAGACGGCTAGGAAGCAGCAGAGCCCGAGTCTCGGCCGGATGGGCCAGTCCCAGTGGCACTGCTGTCCGCACCTGTTCTCAGCAATCAGGGTCACACCTAGGTGTTCAACCTTCTAAAAGGTTGAAATCCCTCTCAGCCCACCCCAGAGCCAAGAAGAAGAGGTTTCTCAAGGCATCCCCATGACTAAAGCATGCATCACTTGGTCACTTTCTTGTGAATCGCTGTCCTTCTCACGAGACCGGATACCTTCAGGGTACCCTGAAGAGAAAGATCGGTTTGCGTCCCCCGTGCTGAGCAAGGGCTGGCGCTCGCTCGTGGAGGCTTAACTGAATCAAGTAACTGTCCGATCAATGAAGGAATGGATTTATGAATGTCATGCTTTCACGTGGTCACATTTCTCTGCCTCTTCCATAACAAAACTGAATTTATTTGCCTGGCCATGTTAGAAATTTCAGAAGTGAGTTTACTGGTTATGGAATATTATCAGAAAGAGTCTAAATCCCATCATTTACGGATAGGACCACCGTTACAATAGAAGAGTGTGTTTTTATCACTGTTGTTGGCCATCGTGGTGTACTGTGGAATGTCACCATGCTTGAATTTTAAGCAGATGGGTATGGGCTCCATTCATAATTTCCCTGATTTAGGAAAAACCATTTTCGCAAACAGGGACAGTACACCTGCCAACTGCCAGAGCCCAACAGCAGCTTTGGTCTTGGCACCCGTGGATGTGATTTTACTTCACCGGTGATGTCCCCACAAGCTTCCTGTGCTGTTGGGGCAGAGGATGAAGCCGGGGCTCACCCTTCTTGGGGCGGGGGGACACTGAGATTCCTGGGCATCGTACCAACTCAGCCATATGTCACCGCAGAAAGTAACTGCTTTTTCCATATATGATCATAAGTAATGTTGCAAAGCCTGTTTTGCCTGGATCCTTTTACAGGACCTATGCAAAATATGCTGTGAGCTTTCACTCCAGATTTCTTCCTTAGGATGAATGGCTCTGCACACACACGGGAACAAGATCTTATTCTGTTCATCAGGAGTGATAATTATTCCATAGGCTAATTCCCCGAGTGTTAGTTACATGGGGTGATGTTCTGGCTCAGAAACAGCAGCTGATGGAAACGGGGATCCTAATGGCCAAATACATCCTAATGTTCTCCTTTTAATTCTTTCATTTTTTTTTCTGTCTTTACCTTTTAGAAAATGTTAATGTATTCCTGATGAATTCAGTGTGAAAAAAAATATGTTTATCAGCTTGGGTTTCAAATTTTTATTCGTAATAAGAATATAGTAGCACCGCCAACACTTTCGAAAGTCAGTCCTGGAAACTCAGCCAGCTTTTCAGGGCAACCTAAGCGAGGTGACCGCACAGAAGAGTTACAAGTCAGGAACTCGGATGCCCAAACGAGACACAAGTGGCTCTTAATCAGGTATGGGCACTTTGCTCTTGCCAGGCGTGGTGCCCAGGAAAGCGTGCTCTGGTGGCAGATAACCCTGCAAGATGTCATTTGGTAATTGCGGAAGTTGTGCCTTTAGCCAGGGCCAAACGGATGATAAGGTTGTCACTGATAACAGGTGCTAGCTCTTGGAGCAAACCCGACTTGCGCTTGCGAAATCCAGCCCCTGAGCTCCTTGATCGCATTTCCCGTCTATCGGTGGCAGCAAGGGAAGGTGAGCTCTGTCGTCCTGCCCCGCTCAGCCTCTGGTCCTCGGTACCTGACTATCCAGGCGGCCCTCGGTTTCCTCCAATGGCCGAGCCCCAGCCACCCGCAAGCAGTTGCCACCCTCCACCCCCAGCCCAGCTGGCACTGTGTTTGACACGGAACCCACCTTAGCAGCTGAACTGCCCCCCCCACACGTGACAGCATGCAGAAGCCCTCAGCCTCCACGGCTGCCTCCAGCGCCACAGCTGGGTTCTTGAGTTTGTTGTGAAAAGAATTCCAGCATGACACAGCTCATCTCAGTACAAAGAAGCGCTGGAGCACAAGGGGAAAAAAAAAAAAAAAAAGAATGCCCCTGAAAACAGCCGGGCCCTGGTCTGCTCGTCTCCACGGTAAACAGACCGTGCGGGCACTACCGGGCCCAGGACGCAGGTCCTGGCCACAGGGGCGCCTCGCACGCCTCCCGGGCGTCTGGAGCAAACAGTGCCACTCGCTCTGTGGTCAGATCGGGGACAGCCAGTCCTCCCGTTGTTTGATTTCTAAATTTGCCTCCACTTCCCCGAGGCCTCTGAGAGCTCAGGGCTTGCAAATCAACACAACATTTAATTAACTGCACATTAAAGTTTCCATCTTTCAAGGAAGGGAATTAGGGACAGTACACTTTCTGAAGCATTCATTAATGAAAATATAAATTCTAAAGCCTCCCGAGTTCCGGGTGGTCCCCCCCCCACTCGAGGTGGTTGCCCGCCTGAACTCTCCGGGTTGGGCCAGTTCCTTCCCATAAGCTGCAGGGTCCAGGGTCCCCTTCCAGGCAAGCACTGTTAACCCTCCTAGCTCCAGTCCTGGTTTCGCCACACCCCAGAGTCCTCTGAATGGTCCTCAAGAGTTTTCAGAAGTACTCAAAATGTTGCTATTGATACTGAGTTGGGGGCACTTTCTTATTAAAATGAAAGGTGTGCGGAAAGCACTGTTGAGAGAGGCAAGAGGCATGAATAATAGAATTAAATACTGTCAGAATGGGTGTAAGCTGCTGTCACTCCCTGAGGGCCACAGAGGCACACGGACCACCAGAGAGGAGGGAAATAGCACAGCCCTCTTGACTTTAGGGAGATGGGGAGACAGACCAGAAGATATCCAGAACAACTCCCCCTGAACAGGCCAGACCCTCCATGACACCAAAATTACCTGATGGTTTAGGCTGAGGCCAGACACACACACACACACACACACACACTCCCACCAGAGGTCAAAAACCACTTGAGTGAGAAGTGCATTGTTCAGGGGTCGGGGGAGGCTGGCCTGTCTCCACCACGAACCCAGGACCGCTCTGCTTCTCTGCTTACAACGCACCCCACGCCACGGCCAAGATCACCAGCAGGGCTTTCTTCAAAACTCATCGCCGTGTCTCTCTAAAAAGGGATTGATGTGCAATGCCTGGTTTTGTTACTTCTCAGTATCTATGTCTCCTCCCAATATTAAGAAGTCTGAGGAAAAAAGCAGTGGCTCTTATTTAATTTTCTACCACACATTCTGCATGTTTATTTAGTTACGCTCACTTGTCATTGCTGTGACGCGCCGGGGACCGTGCTGGCATCAGGATATAGATGCTGGCCTTGCCCTTCTGGAAGAGGCAAACAAATAACTAAACAGGTAAACGAACTAATTATAAATTATAATTATGGGGTGCCTGGGTGGTGCAGCGGTTAAGCGTCTGCCTTCAGCTCAGGGCGTGATCCCGGTGTTATGGGATCGAGCCCCACATCAGGCTCCTCTGCTGGGAGCCCTGCTTCTTCCTCTCCCACTCCCCCTGCTTGTGTTCCCTCTCTCGCTGGCTGTCTCTCTCTCTGTCAAATAAATAAATAAAATCTTTAAAAAAAATTTTTTTAATTATAATTAGCATTAGGCAGGGAAAATAACCAGGGCCTATGATAGCAAATGACAGAGAAGAGCAAGTTCAACGTGGGCGCTTAAGGACGGCCTCTGTGGAGCGGACGTTCAAGGGAGTCACGGAATGAGGGAAGGATCTAGCTATGCACACAGCAGACACCCAACCGGGCTTCTTGATTTGCTGAGCGCTGTCCATAAAGTAGATCTAATAAATTCAAATTAGTAAGAAAATCCAGTCAAATATACTTCCAGATAGACAAAGCAACCAGGAAGTGAGTTCTTCCCTCTCCAGCACGAGGTAGAATGTGGTGTAGACAAGGGGCTCCTTTTCCCTCAAGGGCTCACCTAAGCTGGCAAAACACTGTCCGGGCTCCGCGCTTGCTTACCCTCTGCCTCGTCCTCTAGTTCTCACTTCAGATCTCTGGTTGGTGCTGGTGCAGACACCCATACTCCAGAGAATGCTGGCTTCTCACCCACGATTCCTTTCAACTCGGCACTTCTCTCTGGTCTTTGGATTTTCTCACCAGTGTGGCATCACGCAGAAGAGGGCATCTCAATTCCTTACGTTCTGTTCCCTGAAGTCGCCTGTGACATCACCCCCATCATGAGAAGGTGAGGGAGGCAGACGCGGTCATCAGACCCCTCAGTGGGTCACCCAAGTGTGTGCCATCTTGACGGAGGAGTGAACTGGACTCTTGGCGGACTGCTCGGCCACTTGGTTCTCGTAGTACCCATCACCAAGCCCCTGCCCTTCTCTCCCTGCTTCATAGTTGGGGGGCTGGGACACATTCTCCTGCTCCCTTTAGTCTCTGGCCAAAGGTGAACTTAGGTGGAGACTCAGAGATAAGAAATATCTTGTGAGGTAGATTTTCCTGACTGGACCCTGACTGACATGCTCCCCCCAGAGGTAAGTGCTTCTCCTATTACTTAGCCAATAATTACCGCCCATGTGCCCGGGGACCTGGAATGTGCACCCAGAGGTGGAGGAGGGGAGGCGAAAACATCTGTATCTCTGTTACCTGATGTGGACAAGCAACATCTGGAGGCAAGATGTGCCCAGCCACCCCTTGAAAATTGTCCGATGCCACTGACGGCCTTCCTCCCCTTTCCTCCCTTCTGCCCTTCACCGTTTGGAGGGGGGAGAGCAGCCCTGTATTCCATTAGGGCCACACATATGAAAACAAAGCCAGTCCTGACTCTCAAAGTCCCAGTGGAATGGGGATCCGTGAGCAGATGGTGCCGCAACATTGCCGGAGGGGTCACTACTGTGAAACAGAGGTGGGCAGTGGTATGGAGGGAACAGAGCCCATGGCCTCATTACCGGCCCAATGGAGGGGGCAGATGGAAGGCTTCTTGGAAGAGCAAAACCCAGAGTCAACTTTTGAGTAAGACTGGTGCTTGGGAAACAACAGGAAAGTTCAGGAGATGCGCATCAAGAAACACATTACTGAGGGTACAGTCCTTCCTGCAGGTCTGTGGATCGGTGAAATGGATTCTGAGGAGTGAGGCAAGACCAAGGACGACCCTCACCCTCCCTGAGAGTCTAATCAGCAAGTCCGTGTTATGGATCCCGAAGCCACTTGTTCGTCTCCCTTCTCTAACGGGGTACGTAGGAGGCGTCCGATTATTTCAATCCTGTAGCATTTCTTCAAGAACCAGGGAACTACTCCACGCCATTAAAACCACTAGCAGGGCTCAGCCACTCCCATGAGTATGACACCTCTAGGTCATTCAGAGCCAGGAACTGAACCCCAGTGGTCGGACAAATGCTTTCTGCTGCAGAATTTTGATGAACGATGCTTCCTTAGCCTGGGCCAACAATTAATTCGTGTGGCGACGGAACACTTGCCATTGTCACTGACAAAAGGCAATATTTCCAATATTCCTTGAGAACAGGCTTCAAAGGTTTCAGCTCTTTTTTAAAAAGCTCTTCAGCTTTATTTTGACGTGGCAGAAAAGTTTTGCATGCATCCTCGCATCCACTGTTGTGACAGCTGCATTTAATGAGTGCAAAATGATCAGAAAAACATCCTTTGCTGTGGGTTGCCAGTTGGTGACAGGGGAGAGGTGATGCTGTAATCAGAGCAGTGAAGTCATGCGCACATCTGCCGAGGCAAAATTTCTGCTTGTCTGGTCTATACCCGGCAGCTCAGTGCGTGGCCTCGAAGCCGAGTAAGGCCTGCAGACCCACATCCGACAGATCCCTTCTTCAAATGGCAGGGGAAGACGCCATCGGGCCTCATCAGGCCATTGTTGCTGGAGGTTCATTCATGTATCTTTCTAAATGTTCCACGTTTTTATCTTAACGAAAGATCTTTCTGGCTAATCTAACATATTTATAATTAACAAACTCATGAGGGGGGAAAAAGGCAAACTTTTAAGTAATTTACTAGTAAAGGCCCAAGGCAGACAATGAAGGTCTTCTTTTAAATATGGGTAGTCCTAGTAGATGAAATTATTGTTCAGCAAAGATTCACTTCCCCGTCCCACCCCCAACACACTCACACTGACCTCCATGGGAAGAATTTACTCTCTTAACACCCCCCCCCCAGTGTTGAGCCTGACAATGGCACTTCCTTTGGCCAATAGAAGGCAGGCAGGCATGGCCCCACGCCTATCTGGAGCCTAGGTTGAAGGCGTTGCACATTTACACTCACTTCCATGACAGCCTCCACTTCTACCTTGCAAAGATCCTGAGCCAGATAATTGTCAGATGACCCTTGCAGAATGAGAGTCAGACAAAACAGAACGGAACTGAACTGCAGCGGGAAGCAGTTGTTCCAGCTGGCCCGCGCACCTGCAGGGCACGCCCCCCGGAGAGTCGCCTACCTGAACCCAGCCTCGCTCAGCCAAGCCACAGCTGACCTGCAGCCCGGGAAGCATGAGCATAAATGGTGGTTAATTTCAGTCGCAGAGATTTGGAGCTGTTTGTTATTCGGCATCATTGTGCTGTTTCGTGAGCTTTTCAGAGACATCGCCAACAATGTATGCTGATTGTGGGCTAGAAAAAATATTCCAGCTGTGCTAGCTGCCGATAGCTCCACTGACATGGTGTAAGGGAAAGCAGATGGAGCAAATACTCAAGCCAATCCATCCTATTTATGCAAGGCGCGATGACTAACAACGCCACGCTCAACAGCGTTTTTCACCTTTTGGTTCCGTGTTGGGGTCATGGAATTCCACTTACCATTAATGGAGGTACAACATCAGTAGGGTTTCCAAAGGTTTCCCTTGGCCCCGACATTCTTTATGGATTGTTACCTTCTCACACCTTACGGGGGAAAACTGAAAGTACCTACTTGTGTCGACCTCTTCGTCTGGAGTCCCTGTTTCATTTCCGCATGGCTCCATTTCCAATCTTCTCTCTTCCCTCAATCGTGGAAAGACAGCAAAAATAAACTGTCACACGGAACCGTTATGACAATTTGCTCTTGAGGGGAGAATCCTGCGGGTGTCTAAAAGCTTACTGTAAGTTATATTTGCTTAATTTATGCTTCTACTGACAAATAATTAGGGCAGCAATTAATTTCAAAATGCAAATGCACAATGGGTCTCACTGTTTTGTTTTGTTTTGTTTTAAATATTCTTTGTCCTCAGTTCGACTTGTGTTAGAGTCTTAATGGATTTAGTTTAGCAAAGGAATGAAATTATTTTTTCTGATGCTTTATTTACTTGATTGAATCGGACTTTTTATCAAATATTGACTACAAATGTTTGTTCAAGATCATCTGCCGAAGAACTTAATAGAAATAGAAACCTGTGCCTCAGACCATCATTTTTCATGTGTCTGCTGTGTCATCTATCTGAATGATGACTCAGTGACAGGCAGGAGAGGTTTAGAGCAATCTGCCTCTCTATATGGACCAGCTGCTCTTTCCTGGTAAGAGGGAAAATTTCTTATTACCTCTGAAAAGGTCACAAAGATATTTTTGGAGAAGAGAAAACTTTCCACCTGTAAACACGAGAAAAATTAGCTTTTATTCCTTTTATGTCCTGCAGTGCTGGAAAGACCGGGAACATAGGCGAAGGTCTGCTGAATGCTCCTTTCCTCTGCTCATATATTCCATATCTCCTGAAGCCTCCCTCACGTGAATGCGCCACTCGGGGCTAGATTCACCGGCACCTGCTCGGGTTCACAGCGTGCTGGGAAAGTCAGCCAGGCCAAAACCTCTGTATATTCGGTCATCATACTTCCTAGTGTCATTTTATATTCCTGTTTATAATCTTTCTCCTCAACTAGAATGTGAGCCCCATGAGGGCAGGACTTGGGTCTCTATTCTCACCATCCGAGCAGGGGAGACCCTCCGTGCATATCTGCGGGTGTTGAAAGAAGAAAAGCGGTATTGTAGAACTACAACAAGGATTACATGGGAGGCCAAAGGGGAGACGCCTTTCTCAGCATAGCACGTGGTGGAAAGTACACGGCTCAGAAAGGTATCGAGGAGGAGGTGAGGATGGAAGCAGGGGGTCTCCAAGAGCAGAAAGGCAGGAGGTTGGCCAATAAGCGACTTTCGGAGCACACAGCAGGTGGAGACCCATCGAGGAAGAAGTGATCTGGACAGGATTGAGAATACCAAGGTTTCTCCTGGAGCACAGGGCCCCCGGGGGAATGGCAGGAACTGGGGCGAGACAGGTAGGGAGGCCCCAAGCAGACACCATCTCATAGCTGGATGAGGAACCTTCATCTTTCTCTGTAATCAGTGTTGATTGCTGATTGATTGAAACTTCTAGATGCCAAATTACTAATTAGTGTGAGCCTGGAAGAAACACAGTTGTCCACTTCGGGCAGAAAGCTGAGCCCTCTCTGATGACAATCTGAATGCTTCTCCACTGATATGTGACTTGGCTTGAGGGTACAGCTAAGACCTAATCAACTAACTCAAAAGAGTACTTGGTCACGAACCGTACGAGGCAGATGTAGCGAGATTTTTCTGCCATTATCTAAATATTTAAAGGGAAATCAGCATTTTGGTCTGAATGACAATGCTGTAGGTGCCTTTGGCATACATTCAAGGTAAATTTTAAAACACGGATCTTTGAGACTAAACATTATTCACGTAAAAGTCTGTTTTCAAACAATATCAAAGGTATTTGCCTCTCTTTTCACCCATGTAAGAAAATATCTCATCCACCAACAACTAATGAAAGACCATCATACAGGCTGGTTTTCTGGATCGCTTTCTTTTGTTTCATGGACTTTTCTGGTTTATTAGGGGAAAACCCATTAAACGGAGCCCGTATGCAGACACAATCATTCGCCTTCTGCCTGCCGCAGGTTGAGGTCATCAGTAAGTGGTAGCAGGCCACTTCTAATCTAATTGTGAATTCCTGTCAAGTACACAGACTTCAGCCCAGGGATGACAAGTATTTTTGAACTTCAAAAAAAAAAAAAAAGGAGGAATCACAATAAATATTTCATTGTCTAGTCAACCCAATTTGCTAAGCCTGATTATCTCGTTCGCCCCCAGAGATTGCTACAGGAAGCCTCCCCAGATGTTCTCCTTCCAGCCAAAATCACCACTGAATGTCAGGAAGGTGGCCCAGTAACGGCATTCTGGAAGCCCAGCTGTGGAGGAAGGGAGAGGAGAGAGGGAAGGTCACACCCACTGCGGGAGAGGCCTGCACATCACTGGCCACCCTGCCAGGCCACTTAACCGGTTCCTCAGCTGGGTTAATTGACCAATGACTGACCAAGCCTTTCTGCCCAGGTTTATACACTGTTGCAAATTGCCACGGTCAGAGAACATGTGCGTGGAGAGTTCCCGAAGCAGCGGGGAGCTAATTACCCCCACTTCCCTAAGTCAACAGAAATCCCGAAAGGATGATGTGGAGTGAGCATATACTGGGCAAGAGCCTGACAAGCCCTTCGGGGGTCCTTTCTGGGGGCCCAACGCTCCCGCTTCTTCCAAGCAACACAGCCCTGTGGTTTTCAGTAACAATGGAGCCCCGTGTGCTCATGTGATTTGCTGTCAGCACAACTTTCTAAATTCATTTTACTGTTAGAATTCTTCAGGTCCTGGCACCTGTAGTAGGACTGTATTTAGAACTTTAGTTCGTCCTTCTACCCACCACGCTTAAACCCCGTCACTTCCTTGGATGTGATCACGGTGGCCGCACCCGCACCAATTCTGTTGCCAGAAAAGAGCTTGGACGCGACAGGGAATAAGACAGAAGCTAACCCCCTTACGAAAGGTCATCCTGCCACACGCTAGCCCCTCGGAGCTGGACCAGCCAAGCAAAGACTCCTGCAGGAGCTATTCCAGAAGACTTCCTGCTTGGGGCTTGGGGAAGCTACAAAGCCAAGATTTTGAAGGTAGATTTGATACTCGTACAGCTTGGCTGTATAAAGTCAGGCGTACGGTAAGCTCATGACAGAATGTCACGCTGGCTATGACTCCATCTGACAGGCAGAAACCCCGAGTTCACACAGACTAGAAGGAGTTAAACATAGCACTTCAGAGAACTCGGCCCATTCCCACTTGCTTGGCAATTTCAGAGAAGACAGGAATTCGGGGTGCCCTGCATATTTCACTTTTCCAGCCCAATTTTCAAGGGAGGAAGAGTTTCTAGAGCTGTAGGTAATGATAAATTATGTCTTCCATACTGACTGAGGTTTCGTGGTACCATTGGTGTCTACTAATGATCAAGTTGTACTAAAAATCAAATTAAAACATGAATGAAATAGAAATCGTTTTATAAGATACTGGATTTCTCTATGGGTTTCTCGTAGGAAATTCTATGTGGGTCCCATAACTGATTTATTCAAACCAGAATTTTATAATACAGGTAAAAAGACTCAACTGTTTTACCCATAAAACAACAGTTGTAGGCAGACATTTATTTCTTCGACATTAGCAAGGGGGGAAAGCCTTTTGATTTTCAAAAAAAAAAAAGGAAAAAAAGAAAGCTCTCAAAAAGGTGAAATAAGATACAATTGCCAAATACCTAATTAAAAACTGTCCAAACTGCAGCTTTGAAATTTTTTTTTTAGCTGGCCTTCATGGGCCTCAAATAGAAAGCTTTATATAAGCTGTCCCTTTTAGAGATGCCATTGTCATTAACATCACTGTGATACATAACTAATAACAGGTAAGTGTAATTACAGCAGTATTTATAAAGTAATTATGATAAGACAGCATTTTGTGATCAAGCTTGTATTACTCCCTTTACCCTCATTTCTACCTACTTGCAGCCTCTCAAAAAAAAACAAAAAACAAAAAACAAAAAAAACCACCCAGAGCTTGGGGAATCACAAATATCAGAGAGGACAAGACAGTTCTCGTCATGCTTTGTGTCCTTACATTATGTTCCTTGTTGTTTTTCCTTCATTTATGACCTAATTCTTTAGGCATGTTCTCTGAATAGAATTGATTATATCTATAAATAAAGCATTGATAAATTGACCTTAAGTTTTAAAGTATGATTTGACTTTAAAAATAAAATTCCTATCTTACCAAATATCTGCTAGGCCCTGTTATCATCCTGTTTTGTTTTATTGTTTGATTTTTTTTCTTTTGCCCCAGTAACCAGAGATATGCTTAACACCTGCACCTAAATTGCAGATTCAGAAAATACCCAAAATGAGAAGGTAGTATTGGCATCCAGGAGAATGTCAAGTTCCGTTCCTATTGTTTTAATACTGTCTCAGTGGTGAGTCACCATTCTGAGCAGTTTCACAGAAAAGGAAACGATTTCAGAATGAGGTTTTGGGGGATGCTTGGTAGATTACTTAGGGATTTGAGAAGAGATTAAAAATAAGGAAGAATCCAAAGAAAAATCAGAAGGCAGTTTTATAAATAGAGGGCTAGGTGAACATATAAGAACAGAGTCATATTCTCTTAAACAAAACTCAGAATAATGAGTGCTAGAGGAATCAAATATGTTTTAAAAATTACTGTATCACAACATATAACATAGTGACAAAAATCTTTACCTACAGTTTCACCGAAGATTCAGTATTCTCAGAGAGCTGAAGATTGGAAAGAGATATTTAACAGGATCCAGGAACTATATAAAGAATGGCATAAATATACCACAGTAACACAATAAAGGACAAAAATTAATGATTTTCTCAACTGATGCAGTGAAAGCATTTGAAAAAAAATTCAGCATATTTTCATGATTAAAAAAATTAGGCAGGGGTTGCCTGGGTGGCACAGCGGTTGGGCGTCTGCCTTCAGCTCAGGGCGTGATCCCGGCATTGTGGGATCGAGCCCCACATCAGGCTCCTCTGCTATGAGCCTGCTTCTTCCTCTCCCACTCCCCCTGCTTGTGTTCCCTCTCTCGCTGGCTGTCTCTATCTCTGTCAAATAAATAAATAAATAAAATCTTTAAAAAAAAAAATTAGGCAAACTAGCAAAGAAAGAAAGTACCTCAATATAATAAAAATCATATATGAAAAGCTCACAGCTCAATGGTTAAAGGTTGAAAGCATTTCATCTAAGATCAGGAACAAGAGAAGGATACCCTGTCCGTCTGCTTCTATTCAACATAGAAGTGCTAGCCAGAGCAATCAGGCAAGAAAAAAAAATTAAAAGCATATAAATTAGAAAGGAAAAAGTAAAATTATCTCTGTTCACAGATGACATGATCTTATATGTAGAAAACCTTAAAGACTACACACACATACATACACACACACACACACACACACAAAGACTGTTAGAACCAATAAACAAATTCAGCAAAGTAGTGGGATACAAAATCAATACACAAAAATCAGTTTTGTTTCTATACCCTAACAATGAACAATCCAAAAAGGAAATTAAGAAGACAATTCCATTTATAATAGCATCAAAAAGAATAAAATACTTAGGAATAAGCCCAACAAAGGAGGTGAAAGACTTATACACTGAAAACTACAAAACACTGTTGAAAGAAATGAAAAACACAAATAAGTGGAAAAATATTCCACGTTCATGAATTGGAAGATAATATTAGTAAGAGGTCAATACTACCCAAAACAATCTACCAATTCAACCCAATTCCTACCAAATCGCAAAAGCATTACTTAAAGAAATTTTTAGAAATCCTAAAATCCAGATGGAAATTAAATGGATCTCAAGAAACCAAAACCATTTTGAGAAAAGGAAGAACAAAGTTGGTGAATTCACACTTCTTGATTTTAAAACTATTACAAAGCCATAGTAATAGTGTGGTACTGGCGTAAAGGCAGACATATTGACAAATCGAATAGAATAAAAAGCCCAGAACTAAACTTTGTGTAAATGGTCAAATGATCTTTGACAAGGGTGCCAAGACCACTCAATGCAGAAAGGAGTTTCTTCAACAAATGATGATGGGAAACCTGGATATCCAAATGCAAAATTATGAAGTTGGACCCTTGTTTTACAACATATACAAAAATTATCTCAAGATGGAATGAAGACCTAAATCTAAGACCTCAAACTATAAAACTACCAGAAGAAAACATAGAGGAAAAACTTTATGACATTGGATTTTGCAATGATTTCTTAGATATAACACCAAAAGCATAGGTAACAAAAACAAAAATAGACAATTGGGACTACATTTAACACTGGGACTACATTAAACTTTAAAACTTCCGCACATTAAAGGAAACAACCAACAGAATGAAAAGGAAGCTTACAGATGGGAAAAAAAAATTTGTAAATCATCTATCTGATAAAGGGTTAACAGCTAGAATACATAAAGATCCACAACTCAACAACAACAATTATATCATACACCTGAAACTAATGTTACAATGTATCTTAACTGGAATTTAAATAAAAATTTTTTTTAATTTTTTTCAATTAAAAAAATAAAAATAATCCAAATAGGGGCACGTGGGTGGCTCAGTTGGTTAAGCATCAGACTCTTGATTTCGGCTCAGGTCATGATCTCAGCGTCATGAGATCGAGCCCTGCGTTGGGCTCTGTGCTCAGTGGGTGGAGTCTGCTTCTCTCCTTCTTCCTCTCCCTCTACTCTTCCCCCCATGCGCACGAGTACGTGTTCATGCTCTCTCTCTCAATTAAATAAATAAATCTTTAAAAAAATAACCCAAATAAAAAATGAACAAGGACTCGAAAAAACATTTCTCCGAAGAAGACATGCAAATGGCCAACAAGCATATGAAAAGATGTTCAGCATCATGTATCATTAGAGAAATGTGAATCAAAACTCCAATGGGATATCACCCCATGCCTCATAGGATGGCTACTATCAAAACAAAACAAAATCAAAACAAAAACAATAACAGAAAAAAGCAAGGATTAGTGAGGATGTGGAGAAATCGGAACGTTTGTGCACTATTAGTGGGACTGTAGAGCAATCACTATGGAAAACAGTATAGAGGTGCCTCAAAAAATTAAAAATACAATGAGATATCGCCTCACACCCATTAAGTGGGCTACTCTCAAGAAAAGAGAAAATAATAAGTGTTGGCAAAGAACCCTTATGCACTCTCAGTGAGACTGTAAAATGGTCCAGACGTTATGGAAAACAATATGGCAGTTCCTCAAAAAATTAAAAATAGAACTACCATATGATCTAGCAATCTCACTTCTAGGTATAAGTTCAAAAGACCGCAAAGCAGGGTCTCAAAGAAATAAATACACACCCACGTTCATGGCAACATTATTCACAATAGCCAAGAAGTGGAAGAAACCCACATGTCTGTTGAAAGATGAATGGGTAAGGGAAATATGATATGTACAAATAATGAAATATTATTATTCAACCTTTAAAAAGGAGGAAATCCTGTCACATGCTACAACATAGATAAACCTTGAAGACATGACACTAAGTGAAACAAGCCAGTCACAAAAAGACAGGTACTGTAGTACTCCCCTTATATGAGGGACCTAAAGTAATCAAACTCATAGAAACAGACATTAAAATGGCACTCACATGGGCGCCTGGGTGGCTCAGTCATTCAGCGTCTGCCTTCGGCTCAGGGCGTGATCCCGGCGTTCTGGGATCGAGCCCCACATCAGGCTCCTCTGCTGGGAGCCTGCTTCTTCCTCTCCCACTCCCCCTGCTTGTGTTCCCTCTCCCGCTAGCTGTCTCTCTCTGTGTCACATAAATAAATAAAATCTTTTTTAAAAAATAAATAAAATAAAATGGCACTTACAAGGAATCTGGGTGGCCCGAGCGGTTAAACGCCTGCCTTCGGTTCAGGTCATGATCCCAAGGTCCTGGGATCAAGCCCCGCATCAGGCTCCCTGCTCAGTGGGGAGACTGCTTCTCCCTCTGCCTCTGCCTGCCACTCCCCTTGCTTGTGCTCTCTCTTTCCCTAATAAATAAAATAAAATCTTTTTTTTTTAAATGGCAGTTACCAGGGGACTGGTGAAGGGGAAAAAAGTGGAGTTATCGTTTAATGGGTATAGAGTTTCAGATTCGCAAATTCTGGAGATCTGTTTCGAAACAATGTGAATGTACTTCTAACGCTGCTGAACTGTCCAATTAAAAATGGTTAAGAGGTTCAATCTTATGTTTTCTACCACAATAAAAAATATGCTTAATTTTTAATTCCTTTAGAAGGAGGAAGGGGTGCAATAGAAAGGAAGCCCAAAGCAAAAGTCCATTTGTGAGGGGAAGTGGGGGACGGGGTAATGGGGGAACTAAGAGATTTTTTAGACAGAAGGGGGAAAGTCGGCAGGAAAAAAAATGGGTCCAGAGATTCCAGGAAAAAGGCATCATGATGAAATCAAGTCTTCGAGGACGCCGGGACTCCCAATGGAGACTAGCAATGCTGGCTAGAGAAACTGCTGGAAATGACACTAAAACCTTTCTTACCTCTTAGTCCCAGTTGCCTATTGGAATAAGTCAGTGAGATTATCCCCAAAAGCGGAACCTTGGCACCTGACTGATACCACTCCGAGATAGGATCTGTACCATGCACTCATTCAGCGGTCTTTCCTCTGTGCTGGGCACTGCTCTAGGTGCTGAGGACAGAAGCGACGGAAGAGTGTCAGGAAAACTCTCCTCTCCCGTGGGACTTGCATCTCAGAGGCACACAGCGGTTGTGCTCCTTTCCAGCACACAGATCCAGCCCGGGGGTGTGCCTCTGCATCCTTGCTTTTCAAGCTCCTTGAGGCTTTGGACCAATCCCACAAGTCCATCCACCCATGGATCCATCCGTCTCCCCAAGCCAGCATTTGTACCGATGCAACAAGTCCAAGTTCAAGACGGCTAAGGAAGCAGGGTACTTCCAAACAGGGGCTCTGCCCACAAGGCAGAGGAGAGGGCTGGATCTGCCTGCCTGGCTTAAGAGTTGGTTGGCCAAATACAAGTCCTGAGAAACAGAGCACTTGAGAGAGAACCCAAGTGTAGCTTCAAGGGCAGGGGGAAGACCTGCAAGTGAGGGAAGAGTGTGAAAGAAACTCCCAGAGACAAATTAGTTCAAGTCACTTGCAGCAGCACCTTGTGTCCTGTGCTTACAGCAGCGCAGGGGGCAGCTTGGACCAGGCAGATCACTGGGGAAGGAAGCCTTGCCCCGGACGCGTGTTTGCAGTGACCCTGAGGCCCCTCAAGTTAGACTTTTCCCCCTCTGGTCTACTGGTCATGGGACATGAGGAGAAAATGTTGGAACTTCTGTTTTTTAATGCCATCATTTTGCCATTTTCACCTTAAGGTAAATTTTATAATGTATATAATTTATTAGTACAATAGTAGAGGTGCACAATAAATAGGTAGACGATTGATAGATTAGATGATGATAGATAGATGATAGAGAGATAGATAGATAGATAGATAGATAGATAGATAGATAGATGATAGATAGATAGATAGATAAGAGGTAGATAGGTAGATAAGCATGTATTGGAAGCTTATGCTCAAAATATTTNTAGAGAGATAGATAGATAGATAGATAGATAGATAGATGATAGATAGATAGATAGATAGATAGATAGATAGATAGATAGATAGATAAGAGGTAGATAGGTAGATAAGCATGTATTGGAAGCTTATGCTCAAAATATTTTCGTGATAAAAGGATGAGCAATTAAAAAGCTCGATGGTCACTGCTCTCAGGCAGCCGCCCCTGTATCTCTAAGTAGGACCAAGAGCACCATGCATCTGGTATACCATTGCCTTTGAACAGCCCAACTGGATGGAAGGAGTGGGGAGATAAAGTGGAGAGTGGGGTGGGCAGGCAGGGACATAGTTACCATGTAGAACTAATTCCAAAGGACCAGAAGAAGTAGACAAGACCCCAGAAGAACTCAAAAAGGAAGGTAAGAATTTCCAAAGGGTTGACTAATGATTATGGAGCTTGTTGCCAAATGGCAAATTTTCTCAGACTTATCTGTGGTTTCCCTTGGCATCCACATCCCATGCTGTTCCACTCGGAAGATAAAGGAGTCCTCCAGGTAGAAAGGTTTTATCCTCAGAGAGACAGTTTATGTCTTCACTTGGCTTATTAATTTCCCGGATGTGTCTTAAAAGGGAACAGAACTGCTCTAGGTAGCTGGGGTGTGGGATCATCTTCAGCTAGATGCTAGGCTTTCCAGGGAGTGTACACTCATAGGCACAAACACAGGCATCCACACACATATGTGCATAAAACACACACGCACGCACCCATACACACACCCCAACTGAAGTCCATCGTCCTAAAACATGGATTTGTATGTTTCAAGTCTTACATGTTAAATGTAATGTCTCTGGTAAAAATTAATAAGTAACATGTTTTAGGGTAGGTAATAGCCGTCACTTTTACAAGGTGGGCAATGAGGTGCATTGTTTTGCCCCTTAATGGATCCAGAAGACGAGTTTCTTAATAAAAGAGGAAAATGAATGTAATTACAAGCTTGATTTAAAAAAACAAAAACACAGAGTACTTAGAATCCATATCAATGTTGAAAATGCTGCCTCACTTGTAATGGCTCCTTGGAAAACCATCATGCGGCCATGTCACAGCTTATTTGATCCAATCCTACTGGGTGGGGGAAATAGGGAGCTGATGCTCAAGGGTACAAAGTTTCAGTTTTGCAAGATAATAAATTCTGGAGATCTACTATACAGCACAATGCCCACAGCTACAAATTCTGTATCGCACACTTAAAACTTGTTAAGAGAGTAGATATTATCACAAGTGACCTTATCGCAAAAAAGTAAAACAGTAATGATAATAACAAAAGGGTTCGGGAAGAAACTTTGAGAGGTGGTGGCTGTGGCCAGGATCCTGATGGCAGTGATGGCTTCATGGGCGTATATTTGTCCTCAAACTCATCATGTTGTATACATTTCGTATGCACAGACTGGACATGTCACCCTCCATAAAGCGGGTTAAAAAAAAAAAAGCCTGCTTGATGCACGCAGGGTGATGTATGGAAGTGCTGAATCACTATACTGTACACCTGAAACTAATGTTACACTGTGTGCTAACTAACTGGACTTTGAATCAAAATCTTTACTTTTTTTTTCAAATAAAATTAATTTCAAAATAAAATAAAATAGGGGTGCCTGGTTGGCTTGGTTGGTTAGGAATCTGCCTTCAGGTCAGGTTATGATCCCAGAGTCCTGGGATCGAGCCCCTTGTCAGGCTCCTTGCTTGGCGGGGAGCCTGACTCCCTTGCTTGTTCTCTCTCTCTCTCTCTGTCAAATGAATAAACAAAATCTTTTAAAAAATAAATAAAATTTTTAGGGGCGCCTGGGTGGCACAGCGGTTAGGCATCTGCCTTCGGCTCAGGGCATGGTCCCGGCGTTATGGGATCAAGCCCCACATCAGGCTCCCGCTATGAGCCTGCTTCTTCCTCTCCCACTCCCCCTGCTTGTGTTCTCTCTCTCGCTGGCTCTCTCTATCTCTGTCAAATAAATAAAATCTTTTAAAAATAAATAAATAAATAAAATTTTTAAGAAATAAAATAAAATAAAATAGAATAAAATAAAATAACTTGCTGGTGAGAACTAAGATGGTCTCCACCTTTTCAGTGCAGCAAGGACCACCTTGTTTTTTTTTTTTCTTTTTCTGTTGTTTATGGTGCTAATTTTTACTCATGGGATCCACAAGGAACATCTTTAAGTTGTTTTTCTATATACTAAATGTCCAAGATGTCAGGTTGCTGACGTTATTTACAAAAAGTATTTACATTTACAAAGGTGATCTGTACCACCAAAAATACTGAATCCAAGAAGATATCACAGAGCTTTCTTCCCCACACCCTCATCTTTGTCAATCAGATAAATACCAACAAAAACGGCATCTTATTTAAACCAATTTTGCACTGACCTTAACTATTTGCAAAGGTGAACACTCATGCTTACTGGCCATTTGCATTCACTGCAGTATTATTAGTTTGTATATTTCCCCCTTACTTATTTTGTTCTGTTCAGACTCTAATTCTTTTTTTTTTTTTACTCTTAGAGACATTAACCACTTGTCTATAACAAAAAACACTTTCCTGAAGTTAATTTTGTTTTATCTTTCAAGTTTTGCTTACATTATTTTTCTAATACAAAAATTTTACGTTTTCACTAATTTTATCAAATTTTAGCTACGTTAATCAATTTTTTGCCTTCTATTGTCTCTTTTCTGTCAAGCTTAGAAGAAGCTTTCTACTACAAACTTACTAAGGTAGTCACCTTAGTTACTTTTATATATTTTTATATATTAAATATTTTAGTCCTCTGGAATTTATTTCAAAGGAGTGGAAGGGGATCTAGCTTCAGGATTCCTACATGGCTGTTGTCAAGGCGACGTGTCCAACACCCTCTATGGACTAATCCATCCCCTCTCGACTAACCTGAAATGCCACCTCCATCATATGTTTCTGTCCCTTTCTTAGCTTCCAGTCTTTCCCGTGACCTGCTTATATCTGCACTAGCACCCCATCCTTCAGCTACTGTAGCTCCTGGACATATGAATGATGTGGTAGGGCAGGTCTTCCCCCATTAGGCATCTTTTTCAAAATTGTCGTAGCCTTTCTATCATATTTGTTCATCCAGCTGAACTTGTAAATTCTGTCATGAGAAAAATCCAACTATGCTGAAACATCAGAATTTCCAAACACAGGATTATAATAAAGTTTCCCCAAAATATTATTTAGAACAGGAATCAGCAATTTTTTTTCTATTAGGGCCAAATAATGAATATTTTAGTCTTTGCGGGCTGTATGGTCTGTCATGACAGTTCAACTCTGGCATGAAAGTGCAAGAGCAACCATAGATAGTACGTAAATCCAGACACGTGGCTGGGCCTGTGAAAACTTCATTCCAAAAACAGGCAGAGATGCGGTGGAATATTACTCAGTCATAAAAAGGAATGAAGTATTGAAATATGCTACCGCACAGATTGACCCTGAAAACATGTGAAGTGAAAGGAGCCAGACACAAACGGTCACATATTTTATATTCCATCTATGTGAAATACCCAGAATAGGTATCCATATGGACAGAAGCCAAATTGGTTGCTGCCAGGGGCCAGAGGGAGTGGAAATGAAGAGTACTTGACAGGTATGGTGTGTTTTTCCAGGGTAATAAAAAAGGTTTTGAAACTAGAGACAGGAAGTGATTGTACATCACTGTGAATTGGACTAAATGCCGCTGAGTTTTACACTTTAAAATGGTTAATTTCATATTATGTGGATTTCACCCTAATTAAACAAAACACTGTATGCTAAGAAAAGCCCCTCTCCTAGGGGAGCATGTGTGTGTCTACAGGAGGGGAAGAAGGCTAGAGCCAGGCAGATTCTCTTCCTGCTTGGTGCTAAGGGGGTCCGCTGCTGAGAAGCGCCTGTGAAGATGAGAGAGGCCTCCCCAGCAGATTTGGGAGTGATTAAAGACACAGAGATGAAAGGTAGCACATCCTCAGTGGCAGCAAGGCTGAGGGCAGGGGCTGTGAGGCTCATCACTGAAACTTACATCCAAATAGAATCCAAGCTTGTTGCACGTTGGGATCACCTGGGATCTTTAAAAAATCCTGATGCCAGGCTCCCACCCCCAGAAATTCTGACATAATTGATATGAAGTGTGACCTAGGCATCAGGATTTTTAAAAGTGTCTGGATGATTTAATTGCGGTCATGTTAGGGAATCACTAGCCTACAGACAAAGTGATAGGCTCCCCTGACTTCTTCCTTGGGCCATGGGAGTAAGCCAGAAACCATACCGGACTTCACACGAGAATCCCCTGGGGGATATTAAACATCGCTGATGCTTGATCCCAGCCCCAGACTTTCTGATCTGGGGTATAACCCTGACACAAAGGTTTTTGAAAACTTCCAAAAGGCAGGCACACCAGGTACCCTGCACTAAACACGTTTTCCTAAACATCTCTGAAAAAAAGAATCAATTGGAACTCTTCTAAAAGACAGAGGAAAAGAGAATGGGATGGAAGGATCGATGCCTACCACCCACCCCGCACCTGCTGACTCAGGAAAGCTCCCTGGCAATGGAGGACCTTCCCAAGGGCCCAGATTGCTTCTTATCAGTCAAGTTTGGGGAATCCTGCACTAAGAATAGATTACGTGCAAAAAGCAAACATTCGTGTGCGTGTGTGTGTGTGTGTGTGTGTGTGTGTGTTAGAGAGAGACAGGGAGAGAGGAGGGGAGGGAGAGAGACTGAGAGGGCCTGGGGTTGCAGCAAGAGCAGCCTGAGGCAGATTCTCCCTGGTCCAGACAGGACTCTCCCTGGTACAGCAGACTGAAACCCAAACTCGCATTAACCTCCCTGCTGCAGATCCCATAGGACCTTCCCAAACGTTACCTCCTGTGAACAGTTAGGCTGGAAAGACTCTTCCTACTTCAGAGCTCAGCGCATTTGATGGACTGCCATTCACGGCCCTAGTTAGTGGGCCAGCCAGAGTGATACCCATACATTTTGCCTCCCCGACCAGCGCTCCTTCCATAAAATGGTGACGTTTGGAGCCACAGTCATGCCATGTGGAACACTGCACTTCCTCTAAATAATGCGCGGTGGTTGAAATGGACATCAAAGAGAAACCAACGGGGGGAAAGAAAGCACTAAGAGTATACGCTGGAGAGCTGTGGCCTCTGGGTGATGAGTCAGGAGCCAGGCGTGGAGCAGAGGCACCTGCTTCTTCCCACCAGTATCCCCCCAACCACGTCTCCACCTAACTCCTGCTCCCACACAGCATAGCACCCAGTGAGGCATCCGGCCCGTTTAGTGGCAAGTAAACTGGGAGATGGGAAGGATGAGACCTGAGCACCAGATCAGTCAGTCCACGGTTTGTCCTGCTCTCCAAATGGCCCCCAGCATTCATTCATTCAAACGTCACAGAACCTGAGCCAGGCTGTGCTGGTCCCCGGTGCTGAGCAGATCAGATCCGCCCCCGCGCCTCACTTAGCCTATTGTCTGAGGCCTTACTGTTTCAAGTCGCTACATCACCCGAGGGCTGTCAGAAAAGCGAGTCCTCAGCCCCCACCCCAGACCTGCTGAACTAGAGTCTCCATTTTAAACGTGATCCCAGGCTACATGATGCCCATTTCCGTGAATAGGAGCCAGACTGTGGATTTCAAAGAAATGCAGAGTGGGCTCCCTTCCCTTGGCTTCCATGGGAGTCGGTACTGGAGAAGATAGCCCTTCAGCTGTTATATCTCCAAGGGATGTTAGAGTCTCCCTCAACTGACCCCCTCATTTTGCCAGTGACGAACTCGAAACCCAGAGAGGTCACATGACTTCTAAGGGACCAGCCAGGACCTGAACCAAGGATTCTACTCTCGAGTCCCTTGTGCCCGTCGCAGGGCTGAAGAAAGCCAGGCTTTCTGTGGGAGGAAGGGTGACAAAAATGAAGCAGGAAGGGTGGGGAGCCACCCCATGCCAGATTCTGAGGGGTCCCTCAAAACTGTGTGGGGGCAGATCATTTCTGCAGCCCATTTGCACGTCTGCTCTTTCACACTCTTGACGTTGATCCACATAAGGGAACATTGATCTCCTTTGGCTTCCCAGCATGAATTCACTTTTATTTTAAGGACGATGTTTCTGTCCATGACACCTATGGAGGCACAGGAAGATGGCCACCATGTGTTATCCTGTCTGCATTCTTCCAGCAGACTCAATAGTGAACCCCCGAGTCTAAGACCCTCTCATAATGCTGGCACCAAGGTCCTCAAAACCTTTGGCTAGACTGCTGAAAACAAGCAATAGGCTCTCTGTTAGGATGTGTGTAAATGACAGCACCCTCCATGGAGACGGGCTTCCCAAACAAGCTTACCCACTGGAAGCCCCCCTTGACATCTGAGCAACTGAACAGAGATTTAGGAAGCTGACCGCTCTCTACTCCTCTTCTCTACTCATTGGAAGCATCTGGCCTGGGACCACTCTAAAACTCAAACTTAAATCAACTTGAAAGACACCCCCCACCCCAAGAACCAGCACATCTTGTCAAGAACCAGAGAGATGAAAAATAAACACACAGAGCCACCACGGCTCGAGTATCAGAGAGCAGCTTTCTGAGCCGAGGGAGCGGAAGACTGGCAGATCTGAGCCGGGGGCGTGTGACGGGCCTGTTGCTTCTTTTTCTTCCCAGCCCCCTGATAAATAATCAATTTGATAAAGCTGATACAAAGAGACAAGAGTGAAAAGTGGGCATGACACATTTTCCAGAAGGATCTTTCCTGGCCTTCTTAAGCACAGTGCCTTAAGTTTTGAGGGAGCACCTGTTTCACGCACCCGACCACCGTTCGGATGTATGATTAAGTGGATTGAGCACTATCGGGAACAAAAAAATATATAGATATCATGGGAGAGAACGGCTTGACAAGTTAACAAAAATTTTATATTGTTTCCAATTTAGAAAGAGAGAGACAGACGCCAAATCGCAGGAGGATAGAAACACTTCTAGTTGAATTCTCAATAAAAGGCTCCCGAATGCAGTTTCTGACATCGGAACAGAGAAGTATTTTTAGGACGGATTTTTTTTTAACCCTTTCCCTGAAAGATGAGATTTTTGGAATCACAACTTACTTACTCCGTGCCTGCCAATCGTGATGACTTAAGTAGAAATAGTATTTGCTGGCTCCGTGAGCTGGTGTTTCCACAGCAGCAAATGGAGTTGAGGATTTGTGACTTGATCTAATGGCAATGGCTTTCCAATAGACATGCACGGAATCATTGATCAGCGTGCCCTCTCCTTGTTTGCACTGGAACACCGTTCAATTTACACCAATTAAAGAATGCTTGGTTTGGGTATTGAAGAATAATTAAGGGATGCAAATCCCCAAGGGCTTCTAAAGATGACATCTGACCAGAATGTTGATTACGGCATGAAGGCAGAGTTAGTATTTGAATAGTTTGACTGATATACAAAATCATTACAACGTCTCTCCAGGAAGAGTGACATTAGGTCAATGTATGTACTTGCCTGGTCACCCTAAACAAATTTGACAAGTCTAATTTTAAGTAATTGCTCAGAGTTGAGTGGCCGCCTCTGTCCCCACAAGGGCAGCTGTCTGGACCACATCTTGTAATTGAGATGTGTCTTTAAACTATACGCGTCAACCCAACATGCAAATGTGCTCTCGAAAAAGGTTAAGGGTTGGTGAGGCTCCGGTGAATCATTTTCCAGTTAGATTTCAACATGAAAGCTTTACTGTAGTTATTAGTCAACTCGTTGACTAATTCTACCTCATTCCCTGTAGGAAAGATTAAATTTCCTCGCTACGTCCGACCGTAGAGTTCATCTAGAGACCATCTGAGAACGTGTTCCCTGGAACAGCGACCACAGCATCTCCTGGCAACTGGTCAGTAATGCAAAGTCCTGGGCGCGACCCCATCCCTGCTGAATCAGAGACCATGGGGGTGAGGTCCTGTCCTTAATGCTCTCATAAGATCCTGGCGATCTAAAGCCCACTCGGGTTTGAGAACCACCGATCAAGCCCACTGATTCACTTTGTCAAGGATGAAAGTCAGGTAACTTGCCTAGGGTCACACAGCTCAAATGCCAGTGGAGGCTAGGGCTGATCATACTGTATTCGACACGACTTCTATCATTCAGTGAAAGTTTTGGAAAATGGTTTGCTGCCCTGTTCTTTGTTCTCTTATGCAGCCCTCTGCGGAGTCCTGAGAACGTGTGCAGGATCTGTCCTGGCAGATGGCTGGTTCTCCTCCTTCTCCTGGACACCCGAGAGGGAGCCTCGTGGCCCCAGCAGTAGGGTGCAGCCATTGGACTTAGTTGTTAAGCGCAGCACTGTCTGAGCAGGAAATTTAATAGCCAGTGTGAGAGCCTAGAGAGGTACCTGCTTCTGTGCACAGAGATCATGGAGGAATGTATAGAGACTGAGCCTCCATCGCCCCACATTCCTGAAAAACCGTGATGAGCAGAGCTCCCTGCTGACCCCCGCTGGGTGTGTGGTGAGAGCAACAAACTGTGCTAAGCCACTGACATTTGGGGGATGTTCGTTACTACTTTATAACCCAGCATATCACAGGATCGTTAGGGACTTCTGAGCATCCCCCTTGCGCTTAAGAGAGAGATGTGTAGGACAGAGAAGAAATAAAAAAGAAGCATCTTCCCTATTTATAATATAATTGAATATAATGCTATTTCCAAGAGGATACAAGGATGAGAACCGAATTGAGTGACTACCCAAACAACAGATTTCAGATGTCATTGTCTTTTTCACAGACCATCCTATCCTCTGCCGTGTTAGCCCAGTCTTCCCACCCTGGAGCGACAAGGAGCTTATTTACTTAGCTGCAAGCAAGTTAACCAAAGCAAAACTGAAAACGAAGGGCGGTTTTATTCGCAGGCTACATGAGCTCCCGTTCCCAGGGCCTCACCGAGCAGCTCAGCCGCACAGCTCAAGTGCAAGCAAAAGGTCTTCCCCACGTGTGCAGGCTCCCAGCAGATGGATAAAGCCTATTCACGGTGGTGCTCCCCTCCCTCCCGCACTCCCCATGCTTTTCTTCCCAGATACCCGCACCACCCAGGTGAGCCTGTGCACCCAGCACTCCACCTGTTCCTTCCCGCTACCCCGAGCCTTTCAGCCACGTCGTCCCAGGGCTCCCTGTGCGGGGCAGGGGGTAAAATGTGCCTCTGAATGGGGAGGAGTAGACAGGGTGGATTAATGGCAGCGGCAGAAGAGTGATACAGCCCGAGCAGAACAAAACGAGGGCGACCGGACAAAACAAAGCACCACAATAGATCATTTCTGAAAAGTCATCCGGGCAGCTTTGAAACCCAGCGCTGTGTGTTTCAGGGCAGTTTCACATCCACGGGGCTTTCAAGAGACATGAATGGAAGACGAACAGTAACTCTTTTTCATACCTCTTTTCAGGGGTCTTGTCGGCACAGAAGGATTTACCATTCAATTCCCATACTTTTATGTGGGAAATTAGGAATTTGCCCCTTAAAAAGAAATTGCCTTTTAAACTCTCATAAATTGTGGCGACTTTATAGATTTACCAAAATTTCTTCCTCCTTCTTCTCCTTTCGCTTCTATTTCATTTTTAAAAATGCTCATAAACACACCCACGAGCACTTCCCTCCTCTCCACCTCTCTCAAGACTGTGTTATTCAGAAAGTCTCCAAAGAGTTCCTCTTGCTGGCCCCCTACGGTGCTTGGGGTTCGTTCTCATCTAGGTCTTCCTTTTACCACATTTCATCACAGACCCAACGGCTGTTCTGAATAAAAGGACCCATCCCGGAAAATATTAATCACTGTATATTTGCAAGGAGGGCAAGGGTTGGGCCAAGTTGGTGAGAAGGTCAGGAGCGAAATAAAATAAAATAAGACATGCACTCATTCATGGCCTCGGCAGACATTTACGGAGTAGCCGCTGGTGTGACCAGCCCTTTTCAATCGTCTGATACAAAACAATCAAGTTTTACTACAGGAGAGCTCAAGAAAATGTCCCCAATGGGAATGGCCCCGCCGCTATTTTCACAGTGGCCGGCGAGGATCTGGCCCCTTTCTCAGAAGCCCGCACTGTTTGGCCACGTTAATCTCATTAACCTTCGCTATCAGTTTCAACAGGACAGAAATGAAGACTTGAGAACGTGGAGTCCCCGCGCTGAGACTCAGGCTGGGACAAGTCAAGCTTTGGCTCTGAGCCAGTACATTTGATCTGACTCCCCAGGCCCCTTCCAGGGGCACTTTTTTTTTTTTTTTTTGGAGCAGAGGAAGAAAGCACCTGCAAGGAAGCCTTGTCATAGGAAATCCAGCCATGTCTGACCCCGCGTCCCTCTTCTCTCCTCCTGCCCCCAGGAGAGCCCGATTCCAAGGCCGATTCCGGGAGCAGCTGGACAGACGGTGGCCATTCTCCAGGGGCATTCAAGCGTACCCCGGTTCCCTCGGAGAATCCTTTGGGGTATGAGATGGGCAGGGATGGGGGGCAGGGAAGAGAAAGGAAGGTTTTCCTCCCCAGCAGGTCTGTAAGGCGAGCCTGGGACACACTAACCATTTCCTGATGTGCGGAAGCCGACACTTGGACTTCTTTTCTTGTGAGATTTCTTAGATGCACAAAAAAAGCCTCACCCAACAAAAGCGTGTCTTGCAATATACTTAATTGGGTCTATTTCAGACCCTGACATCACTTCTCTGTCCAAAAAAAAAAAAAAAAAAAAGGATAAACAAGAATGTTGTATTTCTGAAGACAACTGTGAAAAACCTCAGAACCATGTGGCATATAAGTGTGTCAAATCCACACGCCGTATTCCTGAGCTTACATACTGTTGTATGTCAATTATATCTCCGTAAGGCTGGGGAGAAATTAAACGTTAGAAAGAAACCCCAGTAATAACGGCATTGACATCTGCAAGTCTGGGAACTGTATCATTTCCTTCCTGAAAGAGCCTGTTTGTGAATGGTTATTTCAAAAGGAGTCAGGATATTGGTCTTTAAGAGGCAAAATCTCACTCAGAAAAATTAATATTTGGAGGAAATGGTGGATCTTAAAAACAGCTCTCACTTGCTTGAGAAAAAAACAGGTAGCTTTAATGGTCTGTGAAGTGTTATAAATTGAAATGTGCCCGTTTCCTTCTTCACTGTCTCTAAACCAGGGGGAGGAATTCCAAAGGCCGGGGCACAGAAGTTTCAAAAGTCCCACCACGGCAACAACCCCGACTGCCCCCAGAAATGGCAATGCTCAGGGTCTCTGGGGAGACCCCCATTTCAACAACCTTACCCACAACCCCAAACTACAAATGTTGGCAAGATGCCAGCACCTCTGAAATCTAAACCAGCATTTCCCAATCTGTTTGGAACTGACAGCATATTGCTCACCAAACCCTCTTCCAACTTGATGCTTCAAACTACTGACTTGTATTTGTTTTTTTGTAAGGAGGCTCCATGCCCAATGTGGGGTTCGAACTCACGACCCCGAGATCAAGAGTCACGTGCTCTACTGGCTGAACCAGCCAGGCTCCCCTGTACTTATTTTTTTTACGTGAATTTGAATATTACAGGATTAGAGAAATTCTTCTGTGATTTTTTTTAATGTCCCCTTATGCTGCATTTTTCATCTATGTGAACGCAATATTTTTTTGTAACCTGTCTCCATCTCCACATCTAGGACCACTATAGACTGTGCCAATGTAGGAATTCTTAACTTTTCACAGTCTTTCATCTATAAAACAGCAAAAAATGATCTTGAACAGCAATCGAGTGCACCCTCCCTCCACACACACACACACACACACACACACGACTCTTCAGGAGAAGCTGGTACACTAGCCCCCAGCCATGCTGCCCAAAGGAATTGTGTCTCTCTCCACTCTCATCCTCGTCTTCAGTTCTTTGTGTGCAAGAAGTTCTTTCTTCTCTGGGGCCTTTGCACGTGCTCCCATCCACTCGGAAGGGTGTGTCCCCACTTCTGCACGCCCGGCTTCTTGTCTTCCTTTCGGGCTCAGCGGAAACACCACCTCACCATGGACACTTCCTATGACCATGCTGTCCGGAGTGGCTTTCTCTCCCCCAGGCATCTGTATCCCAAGCCTGAGTGTATGTCCTTCACAACACACATTCCAGTCTGTCGGTGTCGTAGTTTTATGGCTGTCTGCTTGCTTTGTCTTTCTTCCTCGCTGGAACGGAGGCTCCGGCATGGTAGGAACATGACTCTTTTGTCACTTGAGCATTGCTGGTACAGAGTTGGGGCTCGGTAATATTTGTGGAAGGAAGGAAAGAAGGAAGAAAAGGAGGGAAGACAAGATGTTGGCTTGAAATCATTTCTGTGCACTCCAGCCCAGAAATGTTCTGTATTATTCAGGGTGAAAACTTCAGTTCTTCTATTAAACAGACCCCATAATACAGTGTTGCCTAGGATCAAATAGTTTTTTCTTTCACATTCTGGAGTTGGACAGTCGAGGCTGGCAGGATCTCTTGTTTCACACAGTGACGAAGAGATCCAAATTCTTCCCTCCTTTTGCCCCCTAGCCTGCAAGCCACTGAGCATCTGCTGGGTGTAATGGGGTTGCCAGCACACCCAAGTTCCAGCCGCTGGGAAGGGAGAAAGAGAGGGAGCCCAGGAAGAGCCGGTTTCAACGAAGACCAGAAACAGAAGTTGCACACATTGTTTCCACTCACATCTCATAGGCAATAGCGTAATCTTCTGTCCAAAAAGAGAGCTTGGAAGTAGAATTTCTAGCTGAATGACTTCATGTCCAAGGAGAAAGGAAGGACAGATTTTGGGAAAGCTAGCCACCTGCCACGTGTTCTTCCACTCCTGTCTGAGTAGCAAACTTTCTGGGGCCTCTCTCCCAGGGTAGCAGAACCTGCGTGCAGACCGTCTTTGACTGGAGGAAGAAGACCTCCGCCCCACCCGCCAGGATCCCCACTGCCACATGGTAGCTGGAGGGGGTCACAAGATCCCCAGGGTGGCAATCACTGCAGCTACCTCGAGCATTGAGATTCCAACATGCTCAATCCTTCCCTTCCTCTTTGGCTCCAAAGCTCAGCAAACGTCTAGATGGGTTTTTGTTTTCACACCTAAAATTTCCCATCCATTTCTTCACTCGCTGTGCAAGAAGATGCAAAATGCAATTGACCAGAGTTCCTGCTGATCTAATTGAGAGCGAGGGAAATAAATAGGCAGACGTCTTCGGTGTCCCTGAGACAATCCTAGAGTAGCAGCTTCCTTCAGTGTGACCTTGAGCAAATTATTTAATATCCTTAAGTCTCATTTTGCTCATGTCCAAAATGGGAGCTACAACACCTCGTCATGTGGTTACTAGAATTAGTTCATGAATGTGAAGATCTGAGTTCTTTTTAAGAAATACTGGGTACCTGGATATTCGATTTATTTTTCTTTCAGTTGATGGCTTTTCTCTTGCTAAATCTCAACCTGATAAACCATCTCCCTTCCTCGACCTATACAAATTCCTCCAGCCTGTACCCCATGCCTCCAGCCTTGTTTATAACAGTCTAGTAACTCTCTCTCTCCTTTCCATTCCTGCCCCATACTTCTTCACATTTTTTTTTTATTTGATGCCTTGTGCTATCCACTGATTGTTTCCTAAGCATTTGTCCAGTCTCGCTGGCTGGACTGCAGGCTCCCTGAAAGCCGGAGACAGCGAGGTAAGTTCCCGCAGCATGCACCATCTAACACAATGGGACTGCATAACATCAGTCATACAAGCACTCAACAAACACTCCACTGAGTTGTCGAAATAAAGATACCAGCAGATTGAAGCTAGGTCTACATGACCTTAGAAAAAGAAATTAATTCAGCATATTTGTCCCAAATGTTGGTTGATTCGGGATTTCTTTTTCAAATAGTAAAACGTTCTGCTTTTGTAAACTGAATGACTAACTTAGTATCCCCATGTGGAAGAAGCTGAAAGCGTTGCCGAAAATTTTATTGCACCCGAAACTTCTGGTAACTCAGGATGCTGCCTTCTGGGTGGTGTTTATTCTCTGCCACAAACACCTGAATTACTGAAATTGAAATCAATCCAGATTCTGTGTTTGGGGTTCCAGCATTTTGTGGACTGGCACATGTGCCTGACAAAAATCTGGGGAATGCTTGGCCTTTCATTCCTCTGAGAATTATGCCATTTTCCAAGAAAAGCTAAATAGCTCATTCATGTTTCACCCTCTGTTCTTCCAGGCTGGTTTCCTGAGGGTATTTTTTAGCCAGACTGGGGTGTGTGTGTCTGTGTGTGTGTGTGTGTGTGTGTGTGTGTACGCACATGTTTTAAATAGGCTGCTGGAAACTGGGAGTTTTAAACTAGAACTTATATTGAATGATTCTTGAGTGCATTATCAAATGAAGAATATTATCCTTATTTCATCTATTTTAGACTAAAAAAAAAAGAACATATGAATGGCTTTCAATCAGTGGCTTTTGTTGATGAATTCCCCCAGAATATAACTTAAATCCACACGACATCTCCCAGTACTGTTTCTGAGGGAAGCTAAGAAGTACCATCAGGTAACAAAGTTGTTATGCTTTTTTTTTTTTTTCTTTCTGCATCATTTTTATCAAGAGAAGTGGGGGACTTCATATTTCCAGGGCTTTCTGCACAGGACACCCTAATGTGGCCTTAATATACACTGAAGTCTCTAGGAGGGGGTGGGGGGACAGTTACGAAAGAGCAAAGCTCCTTGACCGGACAGCATCCTTCAGGGGTTTCCAGCAGGAAGGTGATAAGTATATAAACCACCCACAAACGTGGAGCACACTCCGGGCCATCTGAATCCTTGGACCCTGTTTTCAAGAAGAGGAAATGCCATGAACTGTGGAGCACGGAGCCCAGATTCACTCCCCAGACCTGAGCAAGAGGCTTCAATGCAGACAAGGAAAATACTTGGTTTGGCTGAAGTGGACAGTTCAGGCCAGTGTGAACTGGGCAGGCGAAAGAGTCCAAGAATCTATAAAAGTTCTTTAGAAAACAAAAAGGCATTGGTCAACAGAGGTGGCCTGGCAACGTTTAATGTGTTCCCCTCAAAGCTAAAGTTGAAGCCTCCTGAATACATCCAGCATGTCTGTGGTACCTGCATATGAGAGTCAGATGAACTCTCCTAACTCCCGTACTTTGTGTTCTCTACACCCAGCGTTAGCTTTTTCCAAAATTAGGAAATTTAATTGAATTAATAACCCTTAAATATATATATATTTAATAATTTAATTGAATTAACAACCTTTAAATATATATACATATATATGTATATATATATATATTCTATTTATATTTGTGTGTATTTTCCTTCCCCAGAATGGTGAAACCAGTGAAGTCTTCTAAGAGGACTCTTGAACCAGCTTTTTGTCACAGAGGAATAAAGGACATGGTGTGCTAAGGCACAGGGCAAAGGGTAGGGCTGTCAGGACAGGAGGCAGGGCTGGGAGGTGTCTCAAGGACCACATTTCGGGGACCTACACTTTCCTGCAGGCTATCGGGGGCTTTCTGGACTGGTCTAGGAACGAGTAGGTCTTTGGGGGCCCCCCACACTACAGGAGGGGCTGAGTCATAGGGGAGCAATGCACCCTGAAGTCTGATGCCATTTAGTCCAAAAGTACGCATGTGACAGCAAGCGATATAGCTGATGAATGGCATTGTTCCATGGCATTGTCTTCTAACCTTCTGTAGCAGTCAGGGTCTCGGTGAGAGACACAGAGCTCATTCAAATGGGTGGCTCGGGAGAGGCCAACGAAGGGTCTGTTTACAAAGGTGTCATGAGGGTAACGAAAACCAAAACGGGGGTGAGCAGATATCGCCCCTGGGCCTGAAGCAGCACTGGGGAGGCCCGACTCCCACCGGACAGAAAAGCGATTGTGTCACCCTCGGGCTGGCTGGGGGGGCCGACTGGTCATCAGTACCCCGACCTCACTCTCCTGTGCCTCAGTTTCCAGCTCCTGACCCAGCCAGACCATGGTGGGGGCAAAGAAACCATTGATGTCACCTTTGGTGACCTACTCTCTCAGGACCCTCCACAGAACAGGGTGGAAAAGGGCAGGAAGGGGGTCTAGAGGGACACCTGGAAAATGTCCAGCCGGCACACTGTGTACTTTACTTTGAAATATTCATTTCCTATTATCTACCTTCCCCCACTAGAACGTAAGCTCCCAGAGGACGGAGATTTTAGCTCATCTGTTCTCCGCTGTACTCCCAAGTACCCGCACACGACAGACGCTCGGAGAATATTTGTTGAATGGCTGAATAGAAGCAAAGAAGAAAAACCATTTGCCCAGTATTTAACAGCGAGTAAGTAATAAGACAAGCAGCATTTTATATAAGGTAAAAATAGTTCTCAACGGGGTGTTTCCCTACGGTAAACTGGTTCACATTTTGGCCATTCCGCCCAAAGCAAAATATAGCCAACATACATAAGAAGGAAAATATGGTGGGGTATAAGATTTGCTGAAAAGATTATATTTATGCTTTGCTTGGAGTGAAGAAAAGTTTTGGGAAGCGGACCGAAGAATTTTAAATTGCCTTAAAGAAACACAAGAAACACATCTTTCCCCTAACTTTCAGACCTGTGGTCTAGGAAAGAGGGGACAGTTGCCAGAATTCTTAAAGAAACTCAGTGTTAAACAGTGAAAAGATGTCAGGTTGTGGGTTTCTCTGCCATGGGAGGTTTCAGAGACCAACATTGTCTGGATTTGATGACAGGTAATGACATTAACTAATTACAAAACTAATCACATTTGGAGCAGTGGAAGCTGAGATCGTGATAAGCATAATCAAATCCCTGACTTCAGGGCTTTGGGAATCAGAGGATAAGTTTTCTCCCCTCGCAAAGCTTGACCAGATGCCTTTCGGAGTCCTTTGTCTGAATATTTTGGAAGACCCCAATGAGAGCCAGAACCAGCATGCTGAACTGCAAAGCCCAGTGGCCAGGATGGCACTAAGCGAGGGCACTATAGGGATGCCGTGTGTCTCCTCACTGGGTGAAGACAAACCTTGTCCACCCCGCCGTCGGGAACTCCATCAAGGTAAGTGCCTGGGCTCTGCCCCTAAGAGCCTAAAGACCGCATCCCCCTCACCGGTTGGGTCATCTTGGACAAATTCTAACCCATTGGAGTCTCAGTGTCTTCCTCCGCAAAGTAGAGATTAAAATACAAGTCGCATTGGCCTCCATAAATTGGCGTGAGAATCCAGCAAAAGAGTTTACTCTGTGGATTATAAGCTGTTTTAAATATAACAAGTATGGCCAGCATTAAGCCAAATTACAGGCCTGAATCCCTGTGATATGAATACCTCAATCATCAGAAAGGTGGAGAATCTTTCAAATAAAGACACTGACCCCCTTCTTGTGGCAGGAAGTCCTCCACCACTCCCGCGCTCTCTCTCTCTCTCTCTCTCTCTCTTTCTCTCAGGTCCTGCTCTCTTTGGCCCCATGGGAGGAAAGGGAAGAGGCCGGCCTCCTTCAAAGCATTTCCAGCCCTCTAAGGAGACAACACAGCAGCGGCCCTGGTCATTCTTCTCATCTGGTAACATTCTTTAAGCCCCAGTGTAAAACTTGAAAGGAAATGAAATCCTAAATGCAAACACTATCTTTCAGTCTCTTGGAAAATTATCTACCTCTACTTTCCCTCTCCTCCCAATTCACTCACCCTCAATTAAAGCCGTCCTTTGAGTTAAACCTCACTTTTCAGAAACCAAGCCATCACTTAAGAAAGAGGAAAACATTAAGAGATCCAGATTTCAATTAACTTCGCCATTGATTTTTGCGTAATTCTGGGGGCGGCATTATTCTTTTGGTAAAGTGGGGGCAGAGAACTCAGAGATTAATGGAGGTTCTGATGACGCCAGCGGGCAAGGACTAAAATACACTCAGTCCTGATCCCCAGGCCCTGCTGAACAGCAAAAATACTGGGAAAATGGCCCAGAAAGGGAGACCTACCAAACTGCCCGTGACCATGGAGACTGCCACTCTGGTAAAAAGCCTTTGGTAAACAGTGTTTCCTTGTACTTTTTCATTTTAATGTAATCGATATGTTTGTGGGTTTGTTTTGTTTTGTTTTTTTGTATTTATGTCTTTCCCCACAGAGCAAGGTTTTTGTTTTTTTGTTTTGTTTTTAAAGATTTTATTTATTTATTCGACAGAGAGAGAGACAGCCAGCGAGAGAGGGAACACAAGCAGGGGGAGTGGGAGAGGAAGAAGCAAGCTCATAGCGGAGGAGCCTGATGTGGGGCTCGATCCCATAACGCCGGGATCACGCCCTGAGCCGAAGGCAGACGCCTAACCGCTGTGCCACCCAGGCGCCCCTAATGTAATCGATTGTTTGGTGTTCACGCAACGGTGCGATTTTTCTAACCAATCAATAAAACAGATGACCCAACCTGGCTTTTTTCAAAGCCGCAACTGTTTCCGAATTGTTGAATATACCCCCTCGTAACAGGGGACCACGGGGTTAGCATGGCTCACTCGCGCGCACACGCATGTGCACACGCTACATAAATACAAAAGCGGAAACCACTGATACAGATATAATTTTTAATGTGTTGTGTCACTGAATGTCTATCAGAGGAAAAAAGTCTGTGAAAATAGATTTAAAACAACAAGCAGTTTAATCAGATAAGCACACAGCATTCATCTCTGTCCTCTAGAAATATGATTTCAGCATAATGAATGAAGGGAAGGAGCTCATTGGAATACAGCCCTCTGAGCAACAGAGTGAAACCATCATGGAGAACCCTTTCCTGGGGGGCGTTGGGGGGATTTGCGGGGGGGGTTGCTGTGAGGAGGAGTGACGGATCATCATCCAAAATAGGGAAACTTAGAATCGAGCAAAGGAAAGAAGGTGTAACCAACAATGATACAATTAGGAATTTCATTTTTAAAGGTTTATTCCAACTATACTTGACTTTCTGACGGGGAGTTCAACCTGCGATAGAACTCAGCAATCTCTGGCAGCCCCTACAGGGAGAGAGCAGAAGATTCCCTTCACTGATAAAGAAACCACCTTTCCTGGGTGCCTGGGTGGTTCAGTCGGTTAAGCATCCGACTCCTGATTTTGGCTCGAGTCGTGATCTCAAGGTCCTGAAATCGAGCCCTGTGTCAGGCTACACACTCAGGGGGGAGTCTGCTTGGGGTTCTCTCCCTCCGCCCCTCCTGCTTTCTCTCTTTCTCTCTCTCTAAAAGAAAAAGAAAAAAGAAAAGGAAAAAGAAAAAAAAGAAAGAAAAGAAAAAGAAATCACCTTTCCAGGAAGTACAAGGGAGTGAACTGAAGCAAACACCCTTGTCTCAAACAAATTGCAAAAAAGCAATGCTATTCAGTAGCCTAGGCCGAGCTATAAACGTGGACTTGTCGCTCGCTGCTCTGGTCGGAAGGACAGCATTAGATCTGCGTCTGATGACGCAGCTCTTTCCTAGGGCTGCCGAGAGCCCGCTGTCTCCCCGCTGGGGAACGGAGGGGCTGCGGGTGAGGAAGCCTGAGCCCAGTGCGTGGCAGACGGCAAGCCGATGCTCACGTACACACTGACTGTGTGCTAACGCCATCCCCGTTCCAGGGCTGTACCCCCACCCACGCCAGCGAGGAGGTCCCGTCATCCACCGCGTTCTACAGATGATGCACAGATGCATGAAGGGACTTGCCCAAGGTCACTCGGTGCAGAAGCCCTCAAAGCCAGGCAGCCAACCCTGAGTGTACGAGTAACCACAGTGCTGCCGCTCAAATGCGCTGCATTAACCGGATGGAAAGTTGGAAACGTGGCAGCCTTGAAAGAAGGCAGGAAACGAGTTGGCTTCATTATCATTGTCTCCAAAATCAAAACCGATTTGCTGGGTTCTCCCTCTGCACCTCAGGAGTGTTCGGCAACGTTTCCATGAGGACAGAGAGACAAACATCCTCTCTCCGGGGGCCCTCCCTGAGCCTCCAGGCTGAATCCACCTGCTCGGCAGAAAGGCTGGGCACTGAGAGGCCCTGCAGGGATTGCAAGAGAGAACAAGGGGTCGATCTCGAGGGTCAGCTTGAGACCCCGGAAACTCTGAACCCATCACTCAGCCCTGTGCTGTCACCCTAGACTGGGTCCCCATGCAGGAGTGGAAGCAGGCAGACCCCAGGGTTCACCCAGCATGGCTCATCCATTTCAATCTGGCAAAGAGTGTTTCTGTTTCTAACCCATCCTAACACAGAGCTGGTGCTAAGCTCGGTCCACAACTCAGGTATTAAAAAGGTAAATTTTTAATAACTTAATATCATGTCCATTTTGAAGCCTCATTCATCCATAGTGGCAGAAACTCAGTCATGGGGTCTCATCTTTGCCTCAGCCATGGCCAAGTTCTGGGGATTCCTCAGTTCTAAGACGTGGTATGGGAGAGGCTGGCAGGGTTTGACGCCCGGTGTCTATGCAGGCAGCCTCTTATATGTCACTCAGTCCCCCTACCTGATCCTCACACAGCTTTGGCCCAAGCCACCCTGGACACCCTTGGGTTCCACCCTTCCAGCCCCTTTCAGGTGTCAGGAGACCAAGGACAGATTTCCTTCTCCCGGCCCCTTCCCCCACCATCATGAGTATGAAATGTCCCCACAGACTTGTTCTCTCCACGCTTTGGCAGGGCCCTAGGTGTTTATGTTCCCTCACGGCTGGAGCAAAACAGAACAATGAGGGTAAGCCTCATGTCTGAAAGGACATCACAGAAACCCAACAACAGAGGCTTGGCCAAATAGAAAATTATTGTGAGACACAACCAAAAAACCGGGCACAATGCTCAAAGGTGCAGTCAAGAAACTGGGCTGGTTCCCCCTAGCCTCCAGCCAGGCCCCTGTTTAACAATGGCAGCTGTCCCCTGGGCATCCCATGCCAGGCGAGCAGGACAAAGCCGGCCGGGAAAGAAGGGGCCTGTGTTTCACACTCAGCACTGGAGGCATCTGCCCCTTCCAATCGGCAGGGTAGCGGGAAGGTGAGGTTTGGTGTCTAGCCTCCGTTACAGGCAGTGGCCAGTCAGGAGGGACTTGAGGACGCCAAGCTAAAGAATCTGCCACGACCAGGGGAAGACTGGTTTTTCACTGTCACTTCCCTCCCCCCAAAACAAGTCGGCACTGGCCCAGTTGCTTGGATGAGGTAAAAGTGAAAAGAAAAATACTGCAGGTAAAAAGTTGGCTGACGTTTCATAAACTGTTGTCCCACCTCCCGGGGTCAAGAGCACCTTGGTCCCGGTAGATCCCCAGAGGAAGTTCAAACGCCACTGGAGTCTGTGCAGGATCAGGTTGAGTGGCCTAGACATTCGAGACGCTCCCCCAAACCCCTGCACTCGCAGGCTGCACCCCTTAGCCCAGGGCCTCTGCCTGTCCACCTCGACCCTGGCCTGGTGCAAGAGACCCGGAAGGCACTCGGTGAATGGATACCGGGCCAAAGAAAGTCCCAGGTTTGTGAACTGTGGAGGCTGGGCCAGAACATGGCAGGGATGTCTCCTAACATGTTCGACACCAGAAGACCCAGTGACTGAGGGACAACCTACAGAGACCTGGCCGTTTGATGCCAACAGTGTGCTCCTCAGCTTCTCCGGGTGGCCTGGAAGGGTCAGCTCAAGGCTCAGTGCACCTGAAGAGGTCCTAGGAGCCCCCCCCCCCCGCCTTGAGTACAGCTTCAACATTATTTTGACCACCACAGAGAAAGGCTGGCCCATCTGAGTCTCAACGCTAGGTCTGCCATGCCACGCCCTCAGGAAAGTTCCTTTGAACCGAGCCTTAACTCGTCTATCAGTAAAACGAAAACCGTCACATCTACCTTGCAGGGTTCCTATGAGGATGGTAGGTAGTGGATGTAAAGCACCTGTCCATTGGCCTTCTTGGCCCATGGGAATAGCTCTTCTCGCAGAAGACCCTGGGGTCCTGGATGGGACCAGGAGTAGAACTCTGCCTGCTCAACCCGGGTAGATCCCCTCCAGGCCAGGAGGTGCCCCAGAACTGGGTTTGGTTGGTTGGCTGTTCTGAGGAGGAAGGATGATGGTAGGGCAGGTTGGCTGAGAACACCCCCCAATCTCACATCGCCAGTTGGTACTGACCTGTGGGAACCCTCGACGGACCTCAGGGCTGCAAAAACCTGTGGGTATTTATGTGCTATGACGTGGGGTGGCATTTTGATTTCTACTAGACAGTAACACCACTTGCAAACGGATTCACTCTTTGGAGCTCTTGGGGACACCCTTAGTATTAACATATGCTCCTACATAGTCATCCGTACACAAGTGTGAGAAGCACTGTAACCAACCCTATGCTTAGTACGACTAAAAGTAATGTGCTTGGCAAAAAATGAAATAAAATAAAAACAATCTCTGGCTACATTAAGGGATGTAAGAACCAAAGAGGAAAGACCCCTGTGTGCTTGAGGAGACCACACCTGAAGTCCCAGTGTATTCCGCGAGCTTCCCTATAGGGAGACAGACTGCAGCACGTCCAGAGGAGGGGCGGGGTGGCCACCAGCCACAAAGAGAAAACTCCTCCACTAGGCCTGAGTTGAAGAAACGGGGCGTGCTCTGCTTGGTAGAGGGAAAAAGGATAAAAACCGTCTTCAGATATTTGGAGAGAGCTTTCATGTGCAAGAATGAGCTTTAGGTTAGGTGCCTCGAAAGTAACACTAGAGCCACTCATGGAGTCGTCCCGGAAGGCGGGTTTTGACTCAACTGAAGGGAAGCATTTCAGTCACCATATTTGAAGGTGAGACGGGCAACCCTGAGTGACAGCAAGCTCCAGAAGTTCCTGCTATTCAAGACTGGAGAGTGAGTGCCTACCGAGGAGATCATACCAGACCTGCCTCATGGGGCTGTGGTGAGAACCAAGGAGATCATTGTTTCCAACCCCCTCATATGCCACCTCTCAGGTGGACACTTGGCCACACTGCTCTGGACTGTCAGCTACTTGCTTCACGCAGCTTTCAGGCCACAGACTTTAGCATGCGCAACCCAGTGGAGCCACTTCTCACGTCTGCTTGGCTGGCCTCTGCCTTCCCTTCCTGGAGCTTCCCCATTATCCCTGAAGCATGAGACACTCCAGAGAAACTCCGCACCCAAACACACTCAACCCAGAGGTAAGAGGGGGAAGTAAGGGGGGCGCCTGGGTGGCACAGCGGTTAAGCGTCTGCCTTCGGCTCAGGGCGTGATCCTGGCGTTATGGGATCGAGCCCCACATCAGGCTCCTCCGCTATGAGCCTGCTTCTTCCTCTCCCACTCCCCCTGCTTGTGTTCCCTCTCTCGCTGGCTGTCTCTATCTCTGTTGAAAAAATAAATAAAATCTTTAAAAAAAAAAAAAAAGAGGGAGAAGTAAGGGAGTGTTAGTGTCCCATGAGGAAAACTGTTCACCAATCAGTGGTTGGAAGCAGCAAGTAAATTTTTTTGCCATCCTTCCTCTATTAGTCTATCCTGAGACCTCACAGCTTCTGCTCTGGGAGGATGGTCTCTGTATTCGTTTCCCGTGGCTGCTATACCAAATTACCACAAACATGGCGGCTTGAAGCAACAGAGCTATATGACTGCAGAAGTCTGCAGAAGGTGCCGACAGGGGCTCCAGGGGAGGGTCCCATCCTTCCCTCGTCCAGCTTCCAGTGAGTGCCCACATTCCTTGGCTTATGACCACATCACCCCAAGCCCCGTCTCCATGGTCACCCTACCCTCTCTTCTGTCACTTCTACCTCTGCCTGTGCCTCCATCTTCTAAAGACAGCTACAGGTGGATTTCGGACCTACCCAGATAACCCAAGAAAATCCCTCCACCCCGAGATCCTTAATCACTTCTGCAAAGTTTTTGGCACAGAAGGTACCATCCCCAGGTTCTAGGAATCGGGATGCAGACATTTCTTTGGAGGCCCAGTATGCAGCCAACCACCACCCCAAGGATGGAGCAGTCAATTACGCCTCACAGCAAGTCGGGGCCACATCAATAACGAACCGTTGTGTTTGTTCCTTTGATCTCAGCCTGACCACCATTCTCCCCAACCCGTCCCATTCTGGGACTGAACTCTCTGCGAAAGAGACAACACATGGGTTTTCCTCCAGTTCTCCTTTCTGGGGGACCCAAAGTAATACCTGTAGGCTGTGAAGAACACTGCCCACAGCCATGGCAGGAATGGTGGCTGGAGTAAAGCAATAAGAGTTCCCACAGTCTTCAAGGAGACTTCGCTTTTTTTCCAGAGCATTGTCTAATCATTTAAAAATAGACTCTACACTGAGGAAATGGAGGTCATCTATTTCAGTGAAATTTTACACTGTGTTCAAAGATTTATTTCCCCTCTACAAAACATTTCCAACGTGGTGACAAGGTTTCAGGAGAATACCTGTTAAAAGATTAGAATTAGAAAAGGAAGGGTTTTCCTACAGCAAATGGAAGAAGATTCGCTCAATTACAGGGGAGTTTAATAAATTAGTTAATGCTTACAAATTTCTTACAGATGAAAAGTGTTATCTGTATCACTGCTAAGACCTGCTATGAATATGCTTTCTCTGTGCTGAACCAAATTACATTTCTTAAAACAGCAGCGCCCTGGGTCCTGGGAATATCCGAGAAGTAACATGGCTTCATTAATGAATTGTAGAGTCAGATAGCACCACCTCCAAATTCAGTTGGCCGAGCTGTGAGTGACTTATGGGAAGAATGGGAGAGGAGAATAAGGCAGAATTTTCTACTGTACCTCTCAGAGGTGTTTGCAGGTGACAATTCTCCAATGGAAGATTCTGGAAGGTTTGCTTTTTTTATGAGGCAACTTCACCTGCACCTTTGCTTCAGAGAATCATGGTTGGACTCACAGACAAACCTGAAAACACAAGTAGCCAACAACACTGAATATGAAGAAAATATTGGCAAACTTCCCTTTTAAAACTTAGTGTCAAAAACAGAAACTTTCAAGAATTTCACTTCTCCTACCATAACAAGGCAAATTTAATATTTTGGTGGAAGCTGCTTCCTCCAGGCACATTTGATAACCATCATTTCAAAACCTACAAGACACATCATTGAATGAATACAATCTGAATGAAGGCTGTATTTAACAGTGTGGTAAAATAAGTCCACATCTGGCATGTTTAATTTATGTCATTTAATTGGACAATTCATATTTGAAAATTCCTCTGATATGGATTCCCTTGGACTTTATATACAAAATCCTAACTTGCAAATCCTCCAAACCTAGATTGTCTCCGTCCGTTAGTTGCTGGTACAATCCGCCATCAACACTTCAGCATCCCTCTTTCCATTTGCTTTCTTGGCATGTACACACATACAAGTACACACACACACACACACACACACACACACTGCATAAAACAAATGTCAGGCAACCCTGTTGCCTCTCCCTTTCTCATCTTATCTACTCTTTTGTTCTCCATATCGCAAATAAGGGCCAACTCCTTGGGCAGGACAGGGGAGCTCAAGAGGAGAATCCGTATCGTTCTGGAGGATTCCAGCCACAGGGGTCCAAGAACAAAATTATTCTAAGAGTCTTCCAACTCTTCTTTACATAGTCCTCACTCTCCCTGAAACATCCAGATCCTTTTCCATTCATAACAGCCTCTTAAAGAATGTTTGGTATTGAATGAATGAACGAAAAAATGAACTAAAGAACTGAGCATTTCTGAAACCACGGAGAGAAGTGTGATGTAAAGAAGCATATGGTCTACTGGAAAGAATGGTGACTTAAAGCAGAGAGCTAGCCTCCAGCTCCTCTGCTGGCTGACTACTTGATCTTGGGTAAGCTGTCTCATTTCTTCACGTGCCAATTTGAAACAACACTTATCCTGATGTTTTCATATGTCACAAATAGAGCCATCTTACGGTTTAGGGAACACTTGGGACTCACTTTCCTTACTTGACCCATCCAACTACCAACTGGTGGCAAAGGGCACCCATCTTCTGGCCTAGAAGCCGACATCTGTAATGTTGACCATAAGGTCTTCAAGTAGTAAATCAAGGCACACTCCAAGTCAGAAGTCTCAGCACCTTCTCCACGTAGCAGAGCAATCCTGTCATCCAACAAGAAGAGCCCAGCCATGATCAGTGACTTGCCACTGAGACAGAAACAGCAGAGCCTCTTTGTCAAACCATGATTTCCTGCCCCAAAGCCTCCTCATTTCCAGTTGTCTATACACCAATACTGAACATCCATAACCTAAGCACATTACCAAAGGCCTTCAGCATCTCATCAAAGGAGGATGGCCATCAAAATTCCTATAAATCCATTTCTCAGCAGGAGTAGTGATTTCACAGATACTCAGAGAATTGGATAGACTATATCAAGAGCTAGCGCACTTTTTCTGTAAAGAACCAGACAATAAATCTTTCAGGTCGCTACTACCCCATGTTGTAGTGCAAAGGCAGCAGCAGACAACCCGTCCTCTAATGGGTGTGGCTGTGTTCCAATAAAGCTTTATTTACAAAAACCAGCCCTAGATCAGACTTAGCCTGCAGGCTTGTGTTTGCCAAACTCTTGAACTGCATCCACTTCCAGAAACATCTTGATGTCAAAAACATTATTTTAAAACTTCCTTTTAGAATCAGGGTCCTGACAACTCTTGAGGAACACATACATCCAGGCACCTTTGTCCCTCTTCTTCCCGTGCCCTCTGATAAACGCCAGCATGGAGCATTTATCCTTCAATTGCAGTGATTCTGAAAGACAAAGCAGGGGCAGAGATTAAAACCAGCCCCCCAGTCTTTGTGCCATATCCAGCATATCAAGTGCCCCTCTTCAAATTGTAGTGAGTTCACTGTCTACCTAATGGAGAAAATAGAACCATTCTTTCACTTAATAGTCTTTTAGTAAGGGTATGGGGGGGAGGCCAGGTTTACTAAAGGCCCTTATAAAACGCTGGCTGAAAGGAATAATGCTCCTTGGCACCACAGAATTTTTTTCACATGAAGCTACACGATCACTTTTCATTTTGTTTCTCAAGCACCCCATGGCACCCATCCATGTATTAGGCTAATAACTGCATGAATCTAGTTAAAAGGAACCAAGCAATTATTTTAATTAGAAGAGAACAAAAGTAACACTCCTGGATTCTGTCTTAAGGGGCAAGAAGGAAGTAGTTGGGGTTCAAAAAGATCCCACAAAATATTTTTGTGAAAGGAAAAATAATTAAGGCCAAATTTAGAATGTACTTGCAATAAATGGGCCAAATAAAATGAATGGCACCACTGTGCAACTAAAACCCATTCATATATAAGAGCCCCAGAAAGTCCATTTTTATGTGATACCATTTTGAGGGTATAGCCAATTTCGCAAAGTGAAAGTGAATGTCTAATAGAGACTTTAATGATCCTTGTGAATCTCTTACACAATTTCTTATAGAGTTTCTGTGTAAACTCTTATTAATAAGAGAAAAGAGGAAGGATATTGGTCAATTTGCCTTTTAAGTAGGATTATTTTTCTCATTTAAATTCTTGGACTAACGTGTTCAAATGTGTTTCTATGGGGGAAAAAATCTATGTTTATAGAAAATCCTTGTCACTAATCCATTCTACAAAAAGTGAATCCCACTCGAAGGGTGTTAATCATTTGAACTGAATTCAGTCGTTCAGGAAGAGATTGCTATCTGCAGATTTTCCATAGTCTTCACCTTCCTGCATTGCTTCTGGTCATGGCACTTGGGCCCTTTCATTCCATCTCGGGCTTCCAAAAAAAGAGATGAAATGAAACCCCAACTAGTCAACTAGTAAGTATTGTTCCTTCTGTTTAAGTCCATCCATGTTCATTGAACACCTGCTATCCTCCAGCACACAGCAAGTTATAGATGGCAGAATGAGTGAGGTCTGAACCTAGCCTTCAAGAAGTTCACAGTCTAATCAGAGCCAGAGGCATGGATGAAAAAAGAGACCATGCCGCCCCAGCTGGATGGGATCGAGGGTTGCTGGCTTGAGTTGACTGAGGAAGAATGGATAGCCTAAGAGAAAGACATGGATAGTCCATCCCCAGGAGAAAGATCAGCGTACACAAAGCTGGGACACAAAGAACCCCTGGGGAAACGCTGGGAAGTGCAAGCAATAGAGCTGCTGGAGTGTGAGGGCCAAGAGAGGTGCTGGAGAGGTAAGCAAGAGCCAGGTCTTGGGAGAATTCGTGTGCTGTGTTCATGAGCCTGGACTGCCTCTCATGGAACAATGGAGAGCCAGCCACCAAGCAGTTTTCAACACGGACTAACAAGGCCAGCTGCCCGTTTTAGAGTGAGCCCTTGGATGGCTGGAAAGGGGATGAAATGGGCACAAGGTGTCGTACAAATGCCATAGCCCAAGCAAGAGGTGATAAGGCCTTGTAAGTTGGACAGTCACAAGTAGGAATGGAGATATCGGGTAAAGTACAAGATATACAGTATTGAAGGGGATTAAAGTTAAAAAAAAAAAAACCCTCTGTGGAATAGTAACTGAAGGGGTCAAAAGTGGATGAAATTGGCTTTGAAGTTTCTCAGTGGGGAGCAGGTGTTTTATTTGAATGCTTGTCATGGGTCCCAAAAGCTTCTCATCTCGCCCTCCTTTAAACCCAGGATGAGCCTTGATCGTGGGCTCCGGGATTGAGATGCAGCAACAAATTTCAGCACACGAGCAGATTGCGAGTCCTGGAAGATAGTGGGACTTCCATTTTCTTCCCTAGGCAAACTCACACAAAGCCAGTCTCCTGCCACAAGTCTATGTTAAAATATCCAGAAGCCTGGAAGGAAAGAACTTGTGACGAATACTTACCGTGCTGGTGACTCTTATGTGTCCACTTGACTGGGCTAAGAGATGCCCAGATCGCTGGTAAAACATTACTTCTGGATGTGTCCGTGAGAGTGTTTCTGGAAGAGATTTGCATTTGAACCAGTAGATGAGTAGAGACGATCACCCTCACCAAAGCAGCCAGTATCATCCAATCCATTGAGGGCCTGAATAGAACGGAAAGGCAGAGGAAGGGTGAGTTTTCTGTCTGCTTCAGCTGGGATATCTTCTCCTCCCCTTGGGCATCAAGTTTCTGGTTCTTGGACCTTCAGAATCAAACTAGAATTTACACAATTGCTCCCCATGCAGACCCCTGTGTTTCTCAGGTCTTCAGACTTGAGGTAAGTTACATGACCAGCTTTCCCGGCTCTCCAGCTTGCGGACAGCACAATGTGGGACTTCCTGGCCTCCATAATTGTGCTAGTCAATTCCTATAATAAATAAATACACACACACACACACACACACACACACACACACACACCCGCATTTGGTTCTGCTTCTCTGGAGAATTTTGACTAATAATATCCTTAGGACAAACTACATATGTTTTAAGTGACTATACTAGATTAGACTTATTTATGTTTTAATTTTTTAAGGAAGGTACAGAGGACACTTCTCCAACTCATTTTATGAACCAGCTAAACTTTGATAGTTCACCTGACAAGGACATTACACTCAAAGAAAACTACAGGCAAGTTTCATGCATAAACATTGCTGTAAAAAGTATCAAAACATGCTGCAATACTTCAAATAAATAACACATCATAACCAAGTTGGTTTGAGTCCAGAAATGGAAGATTGGTTTAACATTCAAACACCTGCAATACCTGGGTGGCTCAGTCGGTTCAGCATCTGCCTTGGGCTCAGGTCATGATCCCAGGGTCCTGGAACCAAGCCCCATGTCAGGCTCCTCTCCTCCCCGCTTGTGCGCTCTCTCTCTCTCTCTCTCAAATAAATAAAATCTTTTTTAAAAATTCAAAAACCTATTAAATAACTCACCATACTAACAGAATAAGTGGGGGGCAACTCTTATGATCATTCTATAAGTAAGTGAGTACTTAATTTATGAAAACATATCACTTCAGAGCACTGGGGAAAGAAGTCTTTTTCATTTATGGTGTAGGGATAAGTAGATATCATGGAGGAAAAAACAAATTTGATCCCAACCTCACACCACATGCAAAAATCAATAACATATGGATTATGACTTTAAATGTGAAAGGTAAAACAATAAAGCTTCCAGAAGACAATATAAAAGGATATTTTTATGGCCTTGGGCTAAGCAATGCTCTCTTAAATAAGACATAGAAAGCACTAACTATAAAGGGAAATATTGCAAAATTAGGCTACATAAAAATTAAAATCTTCTATTCATCCAAAGATACCATAAAGAGAGTGAGGGGCGCCTGGGTGGCACAGCGGTTAAGCATCTGCCTTCAGCTCAGGGCGTGATCCCGGCATTATGGGATCGAGCCCCACATCAGGCTCCTCCGCTATGAGCCTGCTTCTTCCTCTCCCACTCCCCCTGCTTGTGTTCCCTCTCTCACTGGCTGTCTCTATCTCTGTCGAATAAATAAATTTAAAAAAAAATCTTAAAAAAAAAAGAGAGTGAAAAGTCAAACTCAGATGGTCTATGATATTTGCAATATATATAATCAAAAAAGGATCATATCCTTAGGGCACCTGGGTGGCTCAATCAGTTAAGCATCCGACTCTTGATTTTGGCTCAGGTCATGATCTCAGCATCATGAGATAGAGCCTCGCATCAGGCTCTGCTCTGGGCGTGGAGCCTGCATGGGATTCTCTCTCCCTCTCCCTATGCCCCTCCCCACCAACCCTTGCTTGCGCACTCTCTTTAAAAAAAAGGATCATATCCAAAATATATAAATATCTCCTACAAAACAGTAAGAAAAGATGAACAACGCAATGGAAAAATGAGCAAGACCCTTGAAAAGCCCATTCACAAAATATCCAAATGGCCAATGTATATGAAAAGATGCTCAACTTCTTAATAATCTGGGAAATCAAGACCATAATGAGATTCAACTACATACCACCAGAATGACCAAAATCAAAAAGATGAAAAATACCAGTTAACAAGAATTAAAGCAGCATATCTCTGTCACCCACCGCTGGTGGGAGTGGAAACTGACACAACCTCTTTGGAAAACTGACATCCTTAAAGCTGATCAAGGTCATGCCCTACAATTTAGTAACTTCCCTCTTAGTCTACATACCCAAAAGAAATGCATGCACACCCACCGAGAGGTGCATGAGAGAGTGTATGTGGCTCTCTGAAATAGCCAAAAACACCACCAACAACCCAGATGTTCATCAAGGGTAAAATGGTTAATTGTGGTATATTATTGATACAACGGAATGAAATGAAACAAGGAAAATATAATTGCACCCGGCAACATAGATACAGTTCACAAATACAATGTTGAAAGAAAGAACCAGACTCGAAAGAACACTTACATAGGAGTCCATTCATATGAAGTTGAAACAATAACAAAAAACAAATCCATGGTGTCGGACATCAGGAGAGTGGGTATTTTTGAGGAGGAAAAGGGAGTCCCATACTAGAGGCGGTCAGGAATGTTGGCTATGTTCTCTTTCTTGGACCCTGGAGGTGATTATAGGATGTGTCCTCTCCAGGATAACGCACTGAGTCCCAGGCTTCTGCTCTTTGGAACCTTCCATATATGGAACACCAATAAAGCTTCCCCCCAAAGAGTTTCAAGTGTTGATTTCCTTTTCTTTGATGAAGTAAACAGAGGCACTAAATATTATCAAATATCTTGATTAAAATCAATCAGTGGCTTGTTCTTACCTACCCTCAGTGTGCTCTCCGCATGTCAGTGACAGAGCAGAAACCAGAAAGAACCACACGTATAAATCAGCCGGACGAGGAAGAACAGAATACCTTCCCCTGGAGGAAAAATGAATAAAAACTGGGTCCCCTGGAAGTTTACCTAAGAGGTAAGTAGTGGGCGAGAAGAACAAAAAGTGAAAGCCCCAATGTATAAAACAAGGACCCAATGAAGGTCCTCCTGGGGGCTCATACATGGCTAGCCTTATATAAAGCGGGATTAAAAGGTAACAAATTTAGGCTGGTTACCAGGAAATGCTATCTTACGAAATGTATCAGTAACCTGTAGCCAATGGTTTACTAAAATTCAACTCCTCTCAAAAAAAAAAAAAAAAAAAAAAAGATGAGCTATTTATAGCGGCCGAACCAGCATCTAGTAGTTACACTGACTAATATCGTATTACAAAGACTCCCCTGCTTCCAGGCAAAACCCGATAGCCAGCCAGGGTCAGGAAGAAAATTTCCCCTTTGGTGTAGTATTTCACAGCTCTGTTATCTAATATCGGCCAGTTCGAGGGCCAGCCGCATTCGCGCTGCGGTGCAGGGCACCTGGCTCCCGGATCCAGGATGCCGCCCCGAAACGAGCTATTGTTTGAGGTAGGGATGGCAACACCTGTTGAGCTGTATTTAGGCAACACCTTGTGCTTCCAAAAGGTAAACACAATGAATATAATCAAAATTGTTCCAACACTACTGTTTTTACATCAACAATCTATAAATATATGGAAGAACTCAATATACGTGTGAAATAAACAGAGCAGGCATACCTCCGACGAGGTAATTCAGAAGACAGCTCTATAATTTAGCAGCTTGGCTTTCAATTGTTGCGTTTTTAGGTACGAAAAACACAGATATTATTCATCAAAGTGATTGTCCTGCGCACTTGTATACCTTATAGAATTTATTTTTTTCAGGGCTTTTTACTTCAAAGGAATCACTAGCTAATGACATTTCAGACTTAAGAAATTTTTCTGATAGCACGCTGGAATTCCCTCAGGGACCGGATTGTGAATAAGTGGATTTTTTTAAAGATCATTAACAGATATTACAAACCAATTCAAACTGAGCATTTTCTTTGCAAATTACCTTTAACTTTTAAAGCCATTGAAAAAAAAGACAGTGAGTGATTTAATTTACTTAACCTGTCTACAAATTGCCGCTTTGTGCTACATGGGCGACTGCATTTGCAACCAAAAAATATCTCTAACTATCTCTAATAGAGATATTTTTCTAAATTATCACACTCGATGAGTGATATTTCAAAAGATAGTAATGTTTATTTTTTTTTCATTTAGCAAGTTGCTCTGGAATTGAGAATTTTATTTTATTGATAGGTTTAAAGTAAAAACAGAGCCCTGCACTGTCTGTATCTGTTGCTTAATTAAAACTCTCGGGTAATTAGGAGGTTTATCATTTCCTGAGCGAATGGAGATGGTGGAGCTCTGGTGGTAGATGGTGGGGTTTTGGGGGGGGAGAGATGACTTTTTTTATTCAATGATCAAACCGTACTTTCTGGGCTAAAGAGCTAATATTTGGGGTGAGAAGCACCTTTATTCCCCCACGTACATCAGGTCTGATGCTTATTTGCATCAACACCCCGTTGTGTATGTTTTCCATTCAAAGAGCTCCCAGGGACTTCAAAGGGAGTTGCCTGCAAGGACGGTCTATGTGGGAGTCCTGAAAGGCTCCAGAACAGGCCCAGAGCAGGGAGAAACCATGCCAAGACTAGCTCACGCTGGAGCCCCCAAACCATGTCACAAAATTAAAGGGTCTCCCCTGCCTACGCCATCCCACAGTGCACGTGGGAAATGTCCCCAGGCTTTCCAAGCACTGAGCTGGCTTCTCGGGCTACTACTTATAAATATTTGATGAGCAGCGCTCCATTTATAAGAAAGTATGTTAATAAGAATATTCTTTGAAATTGGAGTCTAATGCAGGCTTTAAATAGGCTCATTGTTTGAGGTACTACAGATTTCCTTCTTTTCCCTTTTAAAGTGCAAAGTCAGCTTACCACAAACCGAACAAAAAAAAAAAAAACAACAAAAACCCTAACATCCTTTTGGATGTCCCATCCACAACAATAACAAAGAAATGGGTAAGATTCTACTCTAAAGGACGGTCTATTTTTGGAAGGATTCATTAAATGTTTGCAGGTAAGGGAACATAGAAATTAATATTTCTTGAGTGTCTCTTGTGTTGCAGATATTCTAATTCTTCTCTTTTAATCCGCACCAAATATTATCAGGTAAATGGTATTACCCTCCCCCCCCCTTTCTAAGATGGAAAATGGGCCTCACAGGGATCATCCAGTAGGGGGCCTATTCCAAAGCCCCACCACAGGTAAGTGCGGGGCTGGTCTGGAAACCAGATCTGCCCCAGTTCAAAGTCCATGTTTGCTCCCTACCTCGCACTAACTCCCAGTTGCCTGCTGGTTTCACAGGGATATGGCCCTACCCAGTCTTTGTTCCCTTCTCTGAGATGGTTTCCTCATCTGGAGCTACCACGGAGACAGCAGGAGCGCCTGCCCCGCCCAGCATGCTGCGGGATGACAAAGATGGCCGCGTCCCGTTTGCGGAAGCGCTTCATACACTCCATGCAGTGGAGACAGGGTCTCCTTAACCTTTTCTTTGATTTCAGGCTCGCTCCGCAGCATCAGACTTCATTCGCATCACCGTAGCTTGGGGGTTTTGTGAAAATAAATCTAAGTGGGGGTGACTTTTCATGTAAGAGAAGTCAAAACCACAGCTTAAAAATAAAATACATCAAAATATATAAAACAAAACAAAACGGGACATTTTTGGACCCTGGAGCATCAATCCGTTTATTTATTTTGCACTCATTCAACGAATCTTTGCACATGCTGAGTTGAAGCTTAGACGCTGCATCATTATGTTGGATTTCTAAGCACGCTTTATCTTGCCTTTGCACTGAGGATGAAATCGAACATCCAGATATGAGCCACCTATGAGGCCAGGTAGGATCTGATGCCTGCTGGCCTCTCAAACCTCATCCTGACCAGCTCCCCACACTCGCCGCTCTCCAGACACATGGCCAACAGGCTGAGCTGGAGCCCCACCTCCTGGGTCCCCCTTCTGCTGGCTGGCTACTCCCCTGCTGACCCCTTCTCTTCCTTCCTGGCTCCGTTTCAACGTCCTCTCCTCCGAAAGACCTTCCATTGCCTCCAGGCCCAAAGGAGACCAGCCCTGATCTTCCCACCCCTTTCGGTTTCCTTCAGAGCAATCTTACCATGTGTGACACTCTCTCTGTGCGGTCCCTTGTGTGCCGTCCATCCTTCTCCCCAACTCAAGTGTAGCTCCAGAAAGTCAGAGATCAGCTCAGTCTCCTTCCCCCACTTCCTCTCCAGACCGCAGGACAGAGGAACACAAACACCACAGGGTGCCCCGTTGCCTTGAAGCAGCCTTACCTGATGTAAAATAACAAAAAGGCCCAGTCAGATACTTTGTTTCAGGCTGCCCAGGCCCCCCTTGAACTGAAGGAGAAAAGTTCTCATGTTTCCTCCTGCACCAAGCTCAAGTTCTCTCCCCTGCAATGAACCCGTGCCTCCTCCCTGCCAGGTGGCGACGCTCACCTGATCTGGAAACAGGTGGCCTGGAAATGTCTTACCTGTTGGCTAGAGTCCTGCCTGCCAAGAAGGCACGGCTTCCCCTGTCATCTAAGTGTGACATGCCAAAGGGCTCAGCGCCCTGCGCGGCCCAGGTGTGACTCTCAGGTGCTTCCAGGGGCTCCTCTGTCCGAGCTAGCAGGGGCTCCGGTGACAGCCCGGGACCTCCGCTTCTGCCGCCCTCACGAATCCCTGCCCATGCTGCCCAGGGGACAGCGGCCGGCACCCTCACCGGCACACGCCTTTCTCGGCTTAACCATTTTTTTTTTCTGTATTCGACCAGTTACAAGTTAGAGAATGAATATGTATTTGTTGTAACAAGTGAAACAACACTTAAAAATGTGAGGAAAAGCAAAAATAATTCCTTCTCCCTGTCTCACCTTATTACCACTCTCTGGAGATGTGGGCAAGCATGTGTATGCCTATATCCATGTATTTTATGTATATAATAATATATATACACACATGCTATATATAGTAATACATATGTCTATAACATATTTATAATGATATATTACATACCTTTATATATAATTTTATATAAGCTGGGGCAATTTTAGGGCAGTATTTTATCTTTATTTAATTACCACTGATTTATGTATTTCAATTCCCTCTCCAGGTGTGGTAACTCCCAAGATTTACAGGAAAGTACAGGTGTGCTCCGGGCAGATGACCACACCTGTGTGCAGTGGCACCAGTCTCCCTTTCTGTTCTTAAACACGCCTGCCTTGGTCACACTGGACTCCAGATGAGTCTTCAGAGAAACGGGCACTGCTGGTGTTCCTTTTTTCTGTTGCTGGTTTAGGGACATCTGAGGAGATGCCTGCACCCCACCTCCCAGGGAGACCACAGACCATCCCTGGGACGCTCTTTTTTCGTTTCCTATAGCTCCCCTGCTCATCTTCTCCCTTGTGTCTAATTGGCTCCCGTTTGGAGCTGCCGGGTTCTGTACTATCCCTGACCTTGTCTATTTCCAGTGACTTTCTCAAAGTAACAAATCTTCAGGCCACGTCCTCTTTCCCTTTCTCTCTCTTCACAGGTGTCTCTCCCCACCCCTTCTTTGACAAAGCTCACCCAGGCCTTTGCTTGGAACCCATTTACTCACCCCATTTGCCTTCACGTGACCATTCCTTCTGACCCTCACCCTACCGGGTCACAAATCTGATCAACATATTTGTGTATTGCTTTGTAAGTTGCAAACTTATTCAAACAGATTGCTTCCACTAATTCTTACAATAACCCTATTAAAACAGAGAGGAGTAGGTCTACTAGCCCCCAAAATACATGGGTTTTCAAAGACGTTAACAGACACCTTGCAAAGCAAACATTAAAATGGCCACACAAAAAAATACTCAGTTTCACTACTGATAAAGGAAATGCAAAGTATAAACACGCAGATATCTTCTTGCCTATGAGTTAGAGAATATACAAAAAATGATAACACTGTCAGCAAGGGAGGAGAGGGGCAGTACCCTGCATTGTTTGTTGCAGGCAGGAGTTCATATTGGTGGCACCTCTCTGACCCGTAACTTGTGAATTAGAAAACCGTGGAACCATGCAATTCCTCCTGTCGGAATTTGTCCCAAGGAAATAAGCAAAACTATGCAGAAAGTTTAAGCTACAAGGAGATTTTAATATGTGACTGATTAAGCTGAAGTCCAGTCATGCAATAAAATGCTCTGAAAAAAATTAAAAATAATAAGGTGGGAAAATATCACATCAATATCAATATATAATATCATGCAAAGATTTTTATATAAGTAAAAAAAAGATTACACAATAACATGTATTGTCTGAGTCCTGTGTAGATGATAGATACGCATACAGATGTAAATATCAGGCACCCCAAAATGCCAAGAAAGGCTATCTCCAAGTGATGACATTACAGGTGATATTTATTCTTTATTTTCTAATTTTTTTCCGGTAAGCACATATAATTTTGCAAAGAGAAAAATAAGACGGTAGCATTTTAAAAATTGCCTTTGTCTAAATGGAACCAGTAGCACAACTGAATATTCGACAAATATTTATTGAACTTCTGTACACAAAGCATTCTGCTAGGTGATAAGGATGCAGTGGTTAAAGTTTTTAAAAATTTAAAAAAAAGATATGACCGCTGCCCTGAAGAAGTCATTCTTGGAAAATAGAAGAAAGCCAGTGGGAGTGGCTGGTTTCAACAGGGAATGCCACCGAGCACAGCTGGAGGTCATTAGGCATTATTCTTCCCTAAACCCAAGAAATGGCCTCAGAGGATATCAATGCATCCGGTCATGCTCAGGTGAGATTTAGCCTCAGACCTAGGCCTGGCTCTGAAAAGGTGGTTTCTGAGAGCGGAAAATGGAGAGCAAGCAAGAGAGCGAGAAACAGCCCTGCTCTTCAAGCTCTTAGCTACTGTGTCTCCTGCTAGCCTGAGACAATGGGCTGGAGTGGCCTGGCTGTGGGAGAAACGGTCCCATGGGTTGCATGACTACTGACTTAAAGGGAAGGCCCAGAATGATCCATCTTTTACATAAGTGATTACTGAAAGTTCAACAGAACTCCCCCCTGCAAGTGTCCCTCTGAGTCTGTCCCCTGGATAAGCAAGCATCCAGCCTCCTACCCCTCCTATGTGACAGTGTCCCTTTCACTTTGCAGGATTGGCACCTCCTGTGCACGTCAAATCTGCTTTCCCAGCCCGGAAGCCAACCCCAGGAAGTGTGGCACCCCCACAGTCTGCAAGAAACACTCGCCGCCTCTGGAGTACCATTCTGTTACCCCAGGGGATCACTCTCATACTCTAAGTTAACTCAAGGCATCTGCTTTGAGTTGGTTTTTCCCCCCCACAAATGAAGAAGGATTTGTGTTGGTTCTCCCCCAGAAGGCCACTTGTGAGCAGTGTGCATTCGGAGGCCTGGCTGGGGTTCAGAGAGGGACCATGGTGAAGGCAACCAGCCCTCTTGAGGACTGAACTGGTGAGCTCATTAGCACAGGGTTCTCATCAACTGAGCCACCAGGCACATACCTCATTTAAGGCAGTAATTTGCTAAATGTTAATTCTTAGATTAACTACAGATGAGTAGAGTTCCATGGGGGGGAAAAACGAGAGAGAATTTGTTAATTCTTGAAAGGAAATTTGGGTCATCAGTAGATGAGTCTTTTGGTTCGTTTTAAGATACAATTCCAGCATGTGAAGATGATACTTATTGGGATCTATGCCACCATGATTTTTTTTAATCAATATCTCGNGATTATAGGATGTGTCCTCTCCAGGATAACGCACTGAGTCCCAGGCTTCTGCTCTTTGGAACCTTCCATATATGGAACACCAATAAAGCTTCCCCCCAAAGAGTTTCAAGTGTTGATTTCCTTTTCTTTGATGAAGTAAACAGAGGCACTAAATATTATCAAATATCTTGATTAAAATCAATCAGTGGCTTGTTCTTACCTACCCTCAGTGTGCTCTCCGCATGTCAGTGACAGAGCAGAAACCAGAAAGAACCACACGTATAAATCAGCCGGACGAGGAAGAACAGAATACCTTCCCCTGGAGGAAAAATGAATAAAAACTGGGTCCCCTGGAAGTTTACCTAAGAGGTAAGTAGTGGGCGAGAAGAACAAAAAGTGAAAGCCCCAATGTATAAAACAAGGACCCAATGAAGGTCCTCCTGGGGGCTCATACATGGCTAGCCTTATATAAAGCGGGATTAAAAGGTAACAAATTTAGGCTGGTTACCAGGAAATGCTATCTTACGAAATGTATCAGTAACCTGTAGCCAATGGTTTACTAAAATTCAACTCCTCTCAAAAAAAAAAAAAAAAAAAAGATGAGCTATTTATAGCGGCCGAACCAGCATCTAGTAGTTACACTGACTAATATCGTATTACAAAGACTCCCCTGCTTCCAGGCAAAACCCGATAGCCAGCCAGGGTCAGGAAGAAAATTTCCCCTTTGGTGTAGTATTTCACAGCTCTGTTATCTAATATCGGCCAGTTCGAGGGCCAGCCGCATTCGCGCTGCGGTGCAGGGCACCTGGCTCCCGGATCCAGGATGCCGCCCCGAAACGAGCTATTGTTTGAGGTAGGGATGGCAACACCTGTTGAGCTGTATTTAGGCAACACCTTGTGCTTCCAAAAGGTAAACACAATGAATATAATCAAAATTGTTCCAACACTACTGTTTTTACATCAACAATCTATAAATATATGGAAGAACTCAATATACGTGTGAAATAAACAGAGCAGGCATACCTCCGACGAGGTAATTCAGAAGACAGCTCTATAATTTAGCAGCTTGGCTTTCAATTGTTGCGTTTTTAGGTACGAAAAACACAGATATTATTCATCAAAGTGATTGTCCTGCGCACTTGTATACCTTATAGAATTTATTTTTTTCAGGGCTTTTTACTTCAAAGGAATCACTAGCTAATGACATTTCAGACTTAAGAAATTTTTCTGATAGCACGCTGGAATTCCCTCAGGGACCGGATTGTGAATAAGTGGATTTTTTTAAAGATCATTAACAGATATTACAAACCAATTCAAACTGAGCATTTTCTTTGCAAATTACCTTTAACTTTTAAAGCCATTGAAAAAAAAGACAGTGAGTGATTTAATTTACTTAACCTGTCTACAAATTGCCGCTTTGTGCTACATGGGCGACTGCATTTGCAACCAAAAAATATCTCTAACTATCTCTAATAGAGATATTTTTCTAAATTATCACACTCGATGAGTGATATTTCAAAAGATAGTAATGTTTATTTTTTTTTCATTTAGCAAGTTGCTCTGGAATTGAGAATTTTATTTTATTGATAGGTTTAAAGTAAAAACAGAGCCCTGCACTGTCTGTATCTGTTGCTTAATTAAAACTCTCGGGTAATTAGGAGGTTTATCATTTCCTGAGCGAATGGAGATGGTGGAGCTCTGGTGGTAGATGGTGGGGTTTTGGGGGGGGAGAGATGACTTTTTTTATTCAATGATCAAACCGTACTTTCTGGGCTAAAGAGCTAATATTTGGGGTGAGAAGCACCTTTATTCCCCCACGTACATCAGGTCTGATGCTTATTTGCATCAACACCCCGTTGTGTATGTTTTCCATTCAAAGAGCTCCCAGGGACTTCAAAGGGAGTTGCCTGCAAGGACGGTCTATGTGGGAGTCCTGAAAGGCTCCAGAACAGGCCCAGAGCAGGGAGAAACCATGCCAAGACTAGCTCACGCTGGAGCCCCCAAACCATGTCACAAAATTAAAGGGTCTCCCCTGCCTACGCCATCCCACAGTGCACTTGGGAAATGTCCCCAGGCTTTCCAAGCACTGAGCTGGCTTCTCGGGCTACTACTTATAAATATTTGATGAGCAGCGCTCCATTTATAAGAAAGTATGTTAATAAGAATATTCTTTGAAATTGGAGTCTAATGCAGGCTTTAAATAGGCTCATTGTTTGAGGTACTACAGATTTCCTTCTTTTCCCTTTTAAAGTGCAAAGTCAGCTTACCACAAACCGAACAAAAAAAAAAAAAACAACAAAAACCCTAACATCCTTTTGGATGTCCCATCCACAACAATAACAAAGAAATGGGTAAGATTCTACTCTAAAGGACGGTCTATTTTTGGAAGGATTCATTAAATGTTTGCAGGTAAGGGAACATAGAAATTAATATTTCTTGAGTGTCTCTTGTGTTGCAGATATTCTAATTCTTCTCTTTTAATCCGCACCAAATATTATCAGGTAAATGGTATTACCCTCCCCCCCCCTTTCTAAGATGGAAAATGGGCCTCACAGGGATCATCCAGTAGGGGGCCTATTCCAAAGCCCCACCACAGGTAAGTGCGGGGCTGGTCTGGAAACCAGATCTGCCCCAGTTCAAAGTCCATGTTTGCTCCCTACCTCGCACTAACTCCCAGTTGCCTGCTGGTTTCACAGGGATATGGCCCTACCCAGTCTTTGTTCCCTTCTCTGAGATGGTTTCCTCATCTGGAGCTACCACGGAGACAGCAGGAGCGCCTGCCCCGCCCAGCATGCTGCGGGATGACAAAGATGGCCGCGTCCCGTTTGCGGAAGCGCTTCATACACTCCATGCAGTGGAGACAGGGTCTCCTTAACCTTTTCTTTGATTTCAGGCTCGCTCCGCAGCATCAGACTTCATTCGCATCACCGTAGCTTGGGGGTTTTGTGAAAATAAATCTAAGTGGGGGTGACTTTTCATGTAAGAGAAGTCAAAACCACAGCTTAAAAATAAAATACATCAAAATATATAAAACAAAACAAAACGGGACATTTTTGGACCCTGGAGCATCAATCCGTTTATTTATTTTGCACTCATTCAACGAATCTTTGCACATGCTGAGTTGAAGCTTAGACGCTGCATCGTTATGTTGGATTTCTAAGCACGCTTTATCTTGCCTTTGCACTGAGGATGAAATCGAACATCCAGATATGAGCCACCTATGAGGCCAGGTAGGATCTGATGCCTGCTGGCCTCTCAAACCTCATCCTGACCAGCTCCCCACACTCGCCGCTCTCCAGACACATGGCCAACAGGCTGAGCTGGAGCCCCACCTCCTGGGTCCCCCTTCTGCTGGCTGGCTACTCCCCTGCTGACCCCTTCTCTTCCTTCCTGGCTCCGTTTCAACGTCCTCTCCTCCGAAAGACCTTCCATTGCCTCCAGGCCCAAAGGAGACCAGCCCTGATCTTCCCACCCCTTTCGGTTTCCTTCAGAGCAATCTTACCATGTGTGACACTCTCTCTGTGCGGTCCCTTGTGTGCCGTCCATCCTTCTCCCCAACTCAAGTGTAGCTCCAGAAAGTCAGAGATCAGCTCAGTCTCCTTCCCCCACTTCCTCTCCAGACCGCAGGACAGAGGAACACAAACACCACAGGGTGCCCCGTTGCCTTGAAGCAGCCTTACCTGATGTAAAATAACAAAAAGGCCCAGTCAGATACTTTGTTTCAGGCTGCCCAGGCCCCCCTTGAACTGAAGGAGAAAAGTTCTCATGTTTCCTCCTGCACCAAGCTCAAGTTCTCTCCCCTGCAATGAACCCGTGCCTCCTCCCTGCCAGGTGGCGACGCTCACCTGATCTGGAAACAGGTGGCCTGGAAATGTCTTACCTGTTGGCTAGAGTCCTGCCTGCCAAGAAGGCACGGCTTCCCCTGTCATCTAAGTGTGACATGCCAAAGGGCTCAGCGCCCTGCGGGGCCCAGGTGTGACTCTCAGGTGCTTCCAGGGGCTCCTCTGTCCAAGCTAGCAGGGGCTCCGGTGACAGCCCGGGACCTCCGCTTCTGCCGCCCTCACGAATCCCTGCCCATGCTGCCCAGGGGACAGCGGCCGGCACCCTCACCGGCACACGCCTTTCTCGGCTTAACCATTTTTTTTTTCTGTATTCGACCAGTTACAAGTTAGAGAATGAATATGTATTTGTTGTAACAAGTGAAACAACACTTAAAAATGTGAGGAAAAGCAAAAATAATTCCTTCTCCCTGTCTCACCTTATTACCACTCTCTGGAGATGTGGGCAAGCATGTGTATGCCTATATCCATGTATTTTATGTATATAATAATATATATACACACATGCTATATATAGTAATACATATGTCTATAACATATTTATAATGATATATTACATACCTTTATATATAATTTTATATAAGCTGGGGCAATTTTAGGGCAGTATTTTATCTTTATTTAATTACCACTGATTTATGTATTTCAATTCCCTCTCCAGGTGTGGTAACTCCCAAGATTTACAGGAAAGTACAGGTGTGCTCCGGGCAGATGACCACACCTGTGTGCAGTGGCACCAGTCTCCCTTTCTGTTCTTAAACACGCCTGCCTTGGTCACACTGGACTCCAGATGAGTCTTCAGAGAAACGGGCACTGCTGGTGTTCCTTTTTTCTGTTGCTGGTTTAGGGACATCTGAGGAGATGCCTGCACCCCACCTCCCAGGGAGACCACAGACCGTCCCTGGGACGCTCTTTTTTCGTTTCCTATAGCTCCCCTGCTCATCTTCTCCCTTGTGTCTAATTGGCTCCCGTTTGGAGCTGCCGGGTTCTGTACTATCCCTGACCTTGTCTATTTCCAGTGACTTTCTCAAAGTAACAAATCTTCAGGCCACGTCCTCTTTCCCTTTCTCTCTCTTCACAGGTGTCTCTCCCCACCCCTTCTTTGACAAAGCTCACCCAGGCCTTTGCTTGGAACCCATTTACTCACCCCATTTGCCTTCACGTGACCATTCCTTCTGACCCTCACCCTACCGGGTCACAAATCTGATCAACATATTTGTGTATTGCTTTGTAAGTTGCAAACTTATTCAAACAGATTGCTTCCACTAATTCTTACAATAACCCTATTAAAACAGAGAGGAGTAGGTCTACTAGCCCCCAAAATACATGGGTTTTCAAAGACGTTAACAGACACCTTGCAAAGCAAACATTAAAATGGCCACACAAAAAAATACTCAGTTTCACTACTGATAAAGGAAATGCAAAGTATAAACACGCAGATATCTTCTTGCCTATGAGTTAGAGAATATACAAAAAATGATAACACTGTCAGCAAGGGAGGAGAGGGGCAGTACCCTGCATTGTTTGTTGCAGGCAGGAGTTCATATTGGTGGCACCTCTCTGACCCGTAACTTGTGAATTAGAAAACCGTGGAACCATGCAATTCCTCCTGTCGGAATTTGTCCCAAGGAAATAAGCAAAACTATGCAGAAAGTTTAAGCTACAAGGAGATTTTAATATGTGACTGATTAAGCTGAAGTCCAGTCATGCTAATAATAATAATAATAATAATAATAATAAGGTGGGAAAATATCATATCAATATCAATATATAATATCATGCAAAGATTTTTATATAAGTAAAAAAAAGATTACACAATAACATGTATTGTCTGAGTCCTGTGTAGATGATAGATACGCATACAGATGTAAATATCAGGCACCCCAAAATGCCAAGAAAGGCTATCTCCAAGTGATGACATTACAGGTGATATTTATTCTTTATTTTCTAATTTTTTTCCGGTAAGCACATATAATTTTGCAAAGAGAAAAATAAGACGGTAGCATTTTAAAAATTGCCTTTGTCTAAATGGAACCAGTTGCACAACTGAATATTCGACAAATATTTATTGAACTTCTGTACACAAAGCATTCTGCTAGGTGATAAGGATGCAGTGGTTAAAGTTTTTAAAAATTTAAAAAAAAGATATGACCGCTGCCCTGAAGAAGTCATTCTTGGAAAATAGAAGAAAGCCAGTGGGAGTGGCTGGTTTCAACAGGGAATGCCACCGAGCACAGCTGGAGGTCATTAGGCATTATTCTTCCCTAAACCCAAGAAATGGCCTCAGAGGATATCAATGCATCCGGTCATGCTCGGGTGAGATTTAGCCTCAGACCTAGGCCTGGCTCTGAAAAGGTGGTTTCTGAGAGCGGAAAATGGAGAGCAAGCAAGAGAGCGAGAAACAGCCCTGCTCTTCAAGCTCTTAGCTACTGTGTCTCCTGCTAGCCTGAGACAATGGGCTGGAGTGGCCTGGCTGTGGGAGAAACGGTCCCATGGGTTGCATGACTACTGACTTAAAGGGAAGGCCCAGAATGATCCATCTTTTACATAAGTGATTACTGAAAGTTCAACAGAACTCCCCCCTGCAAGTGTCCCTCTGAGTCTGTCCCCTGGATAAGCAAGCATCCAGCCTCCTACCCCTCCTATGTGACAGTGTCCCTTTCACTTTGCAGGATTGGCACCTCCTGTGCACGTCAAATCTGCTTTCCCAGCCCGGAAGCCAACCCCAGGAAGTGTGGCACCCCCACAGTCTGCAAGAAACACTCGCCGCCTCTGGAGTACCATTCTGTTACCCCAGGGGATCACTCTCATACTCTAAGTTAACTCAAGGCATCTGCTTTGAGTTGGTTTTTCCCCCCCACAAATGAAGAAGGATTTGTGTTGGTTCTCCCCCAGAAGGCCACTTGTGAGCAGTGTGCATTCGGAGGCCTGGCTGGGGTTCAGAGAGGGACCATGGTGAAGGCAACCAGCCCTCTTGAGGACTGAACTGGTGAGCTCATTAGCACAGGGTTCTCATCAACTGAGCCACCAGGCACATACCTCATTTAAGGCAGTAATTTGCTAAATGTTAATTCTTAGATTAACTACAGATGAGTAGAGTTCCATGGGGGGGGAAAACGAGAGAGAATTTGTTAATTCTTGAAAGGAAATTTGGGTCATCAGTAGATGAGTCTTTTGGTTCGTTTTAAGATACAATTCCAGCATGTGAAGATGATACTTATTGGGATCTATGCCACCATGATTTTTTTTAATCAATATCTCGGTCAGGAGAACTTCAAGGAAAAAGCAAATGGTGTCGCTTCTGCATGTGCAAAACATTCCACAGATCCCCCACAGTGTCTATTTCAAACTCAGGCACAAACCTTAGGTGAAACACGAAGAAAAGGTTTCTGTATCTGAGGCAGAGATGGTCCTACTGGAAGGGCTGGACCCCATTACCCTTGTTCCCCCAGAACCCTATTCCTGGGGAGAAAAGCCCCATGGGGAAGGGAGCCCCCAACCCACAGCCCTGACTCAGGACATGCTGTAATCCATTTGCCCTCTCATCCCCAGCCGGGCCTTGAGGAACCAGTTTTACAAATAGCAAATACGGTTTGGAACAAAGTTTTGACACTGACTCGGTATCCTGTGCTCATATTACATTTCTATGAATATTCCACCGACTTTTCAACTCTGAAGAACAAAGTTTCCGCTCTCAGGCTACATTTAGCATTCAGGCCATTTCAACTTCAGTTGCTCCCACCCTGACAGCGATCTTTGAAACTGATATGGCCCTGAAAGAAGCCAGAATAACTTTTAAAAATTATTAATAATAATAGGCTAGGTTCCCAGTCTTTGTAATCTTGTGGAAGAACCTCTGTGAGAAAGCACAGTGGGAATTGAATTGAACGCGTGCCCACTCTAGCTTTTCCATGGAAAAGCTGGCCTGCAAATGCATGGCTGTTTTGCAGGAGAATTTCTATGAACTGGAAGAGAACGGGGATGTAGCCTTGTTTTTGCATTTATCACCTTCTGCCCCAGGAGCTTTAAGACCATCTTGAAATACCTGGGTCTCTGCCATTATAAGAGAAGCCCCACAACATCTGGTGGGGACCCAATGAGACACCAACCAGGAGAACCCCAGCTCTGGCACTTGCCGGCTAGGGGCTCCTGGGAAAGTGAGGTATCCTCTCTGAGAGGTCAATTTCCTCACCTGTAAAATGATGATAATTATAGTTATGCAAAACAGTAACTGTCTCCACAAGAAATAACAGACAAAAATTCCTTAGTCTATTGCCTGGAACATAGCATCTACTGATGGAAGCTTAACTATGGTAGCTACTATCTGCCTCTTGAGCAAACATGACTATCTCAATGTGATGGGTCTGCATTCCAGATATCCCTTCCCTTATACGTCTAAAATAAAATGTACTACAGTTGTCCACCCAGGAAGAAGGCACTGATGATTGAACTGACCACAGCCAGGCTGGAATAGTATGTCTGGATCCAATAGCTAAGAGGTAACAACCTGAAATGAAAATAGCTAGCCCTGATTCCTAAATAATGCCTTTCTATTTTTTTTTTACAGATTTATTTATTTATTTGAGCAAAAGAGAGACGGTGTGTGTGTGCACGAGCAGAATGGGCAGAGGAAGTAGACAGAATCTCAAACAGACTTCCTGCTGAGCATGGAGCCTGACGCGGGGCTCAATCTCACGACCCTGAAATCAGGACCTAAGCTGAAACCAAGAGTCAGATGCTTAACCACCTGGGCCACCAAGGCACCCCCTACATAATGCCTTTAAAAATGTTTTCTTTTGAAATCCATGGCAAAATGGTATAAGAACCTTACCAAACTCACACAATCATGAAATTATAATTCTCTACAACACAGCAAAATTTTAGGCAACCTGAGGATACCCAGGAATTTCAAATTCTGAACGTATAAAAAAAAAAATTCACCGATTCAAATAAAATCAAACCACACATATTTTTACCCTAAAATACAATCTGAGACAATCCCGTTTTATACATAAGGAACACTCTTACAAGCACTTAGTAAGTTACAATTTAAAACTTCTACTCAAGTTCAAGTTGACAGTTAGGAACAAAATAAATAGAAACTAAATGGCCAAATAGCATCTACCTGACAGTTGTGGGCTCCATTTGCTACTTTAATCTCCAACTGGGAATATTAGTTCAATAAAATAAATATTTTTAATTTCCTCTATGCGTTTCCTCAAGCCATGCCAATGCACTTATCTATGGCTCACTTGAAAGATTTGTTAAGCAGCCCCCCACTTCCTTAAAAGAGGATGTTTGATTTCCCTATGAAAATGAAGGAATGGACGTGAGTGCTCGTTGTTTTAATGCACTGAGCCCTTAATCACTTCCAGCTCTGATTCATCAGAAAAGTAGTGCTCTTGAGGGACTTTTTTTTTGGGGGGGGGTCGCTAAATATTGTCTTTCATTTTGAGATATTTATTTCTTGCCAGAAAATGATACTGTATTTTTCCCCTAATGATGAAGGATGAAAGATGGAGAGAATTCCATTTGGTGATTATTGGACCACAAAGAAGTAAACTGATTCAGAAAACAAATCCCCAAAAGAAAAATAAAATGTATTCTGTGAGGTGGAAGCGTGGAATTCTTGGCAAATAGTCAATTGCAGCCCGGATTGGTAATGTGATAACGTCCTTGTTTTGTTAATATTTGGTGGTGGGGGGTGGAGGGTTAGTAAAGCTCTAGGGTGTTAGCTTTGGGCCAGAATCTCTCTACCCTCCACCATTACCTCAGCCAGCAAGGGTATTTAAAGACACAAATGCCTGAGGCCTTGCAGAAGATTGGTAACAGTACACAGGCCATGGGCAAGGGTCCAAGATGCCATCCTTTCCCACATTAGCCAGACAGGCTAAGACAGAACCTTCATCTCCACAGTTCAGTGGCCAGTGAGAATCACCTCCAAAGAAAGTCCACTCTGAACAGTATTCCAGAGCCTGGAGCATCACACCCAAATCCGAGCAGACAGGTGAATTCATGAAGTGAGACCTGCTGGTGGCAACGACCCTGCAAATCCCTCTGCTGCACCGGGCAATTGTGCCACTTTGCTTCGGACTGGTCCTCGTAGCTTCCCCGTGCTGGTTTCTAAGCAGAGTTTGGCAGGAAAAATGGCCCCAACTTTGGAAATCCTGGCCACATCCGTGATCTTCAAAGGGCTGTATGCAAGTAAAGTAAGTGCTGTAAGACACTACTACCCCACCCCTTTCTGCAACCTGAAGGTCATGGGGCGTGGCATTCTTTAGTGCTGTTCTCTTTCAAGTGTAAAGGGGGGAGAAAAAGTACCCCAGGAAGAAAATTGAAAGGGAAAAATAAAAAGACAAATTGAAGAGGGAGAAAGACAAGTTTGGTCCAAACCTAGTCCCCAAGGTAGTTCTGAGTCGCTAATCCTCTTCCATGACCTTTTTAATTCCTGCATTATGAAATGTATAAGGAAAAAAAACTTAATTGCTAAAAATCTTACCTAATTTTATGGTTCCCCTGATTGGTCTGAAAAGAAACATTGTTTGAGCCATGCAGTTTGTGTTTCTAATTCTAGATGGTGGTCGTGGTGGTGATGATGGTGGTTGGTGGGGGGGAGGGTGGTGGTTGGAAGGGCTGTCTGTACGGAGGGTGGAGGTGGAGGTGGTTTTGGTGATTACAGTAAAATCCCCCGACATGAATTCAACACTTTAACTTCTATCCTAGAGACCACAGAAGTCTACTCTACCTTCCCTGATCCTTAACTTCCTTATCCATCAAATGTTGATTAATTTGGTCATGAAGATGTTATCCTTTGATTAAGACTTGAAAGGCACTTTCAAAAGAAAGAAGTGAGTGAAAGCACTGCTTAAGGGATGGATTTCTCTGTGTGGGTAAGTTTTTATTCTTCACTATTACTTTCCTCATAATCATTGTCACCGAGCATTTCAAAGTATCGATAGTCCTTGAAGCTTCAGTATTATAAGCTTCCAAGGATGCAAAACATTCGCTTCATGGGGACGGCTGTGGAAATATGTGACGGCACTTTTTTACCAATGCTCAGAAATGTCCGGGGCGGAGGAATTAACACCGGCAGTGCTAATTACCATAAACACAAGACGAATCCCTTCCCTGCGTGATGATGTCTCATGGCTGATAAGGTAGTCATAGGCAAGTTATTAATTTCTCTCTCCTCCTAGGCTCGGCGTAGGATTGAATGTCCCTTCCACTGTTTTGAAGTGAAGCGTGGTCATGCGACTTTTTGACCAATGAAATGTGAGAAGTGGCAGGTGTCCCCTCCAGGCAGAAGCCTTAGCCAGGGTAAGCCTCGCCATGTCCCCTCCCTCTCACTATGGTGAGTGTGGAAACAGGTGCAGAGAAGAGCTTCCAGCATTCTGAGTCCCTAATTGTCTACGGCTGGCTGACACCCCTCCTGCCCCACAATGGACATGCAATGGGATCAAGAAATGAAATTTTGGGGTGGGGGTGGGATGGGGGATATAGGGGGTGGGGATTAAGGAACGCACTTATGATGAGCACCAGGCAATGGATGGAAGAGTTGAATCACTATATCGTACACCTGAAACTAATATAACTGTACGTTAACTACACCGGAAATAAAATTTTAGAAACTATACTGGAATGCAAGTTAAAATAAATAAACAAAATAGCAAAGACACAGAACCAACAAAAAGAAAAAAAAGGAAAAGAAAAAAAGAAATAAACTTTTGTAGTTTTAAGCCGCTGAGGTTTTGATGGGTACTTTCTCCCAGAACGTACCCTTCTCGATCCTAACAGACATTGATGGCAAATAGACAAAGCTAGGGAGTTTCAAGTTACTGGGGGTCACATCAGAAAGAAGAAATCTAGGTCTTTCTGAGAATAAACCGAACCTGCCAGGCTTTCTGTTATCAAATCTCTAACTCTGAGACATTGAATCACTCCCTAGTGAAGGTCCATTGAGGCAAAAAGTGCCTAGGAAAAAGGCATGACATGCCCCGTACTAGCGCCTAGCCCACACACACCGCGAGACACTTCTGAGCTCCCATTCGGGCAGTTTCTATTTCAAGCACTACACCACCTTCTTGCCGCTGTCCAGGAGACAGGCACAGATTTCTGATCGTTTTCAGAGCTGTTCACTTAAAGACGAAAGCCTGCTTCAGGAACTCTACTTTTCAGAAAACCAAATCTCACAAAATTAGTACATTTACACATTCAAAGTGAGGTGGCAAATGTGAAAAACCCATCTGTGCCCACCCTCCCCTCCACCCCACAAGCTCTACCACCACCCAGCGCTGTAGCTATGCATGAAAAATCTAACACATGCAAAGTATAGAGGCTCTTTGAAAAGTTGGCCCAGTATGTCTTATATGTGAGTTGCAGTCTTACAGAGTCTTGCCAACAACAACAAAGAGGAAAAGAAAAGGAAAGGTTTTCTTTTCTCTGAACTCGGAATGAAACATAAAACTCCTCTTTTCTACGAGGCCGAATGGCTCCAATTTTCCACACTCAGAATGATCTCTTACTAGCCATTACCTTCATAATAGCCACGTGGCTTTTTAGTGGGCATTTCTTCCCTCCCAAATTACTCACATGGCAGCGGTAGCCCAAAGACATGCCCCAGTTCGCCGCTGAGGGGCCAGGGGTCTTCCCCAGACCTCGGGGTCATTGTCAAGGTCAAATGAAATGGACGGTAATACTGCTTTGACACGCTGAGAGCGCTCTGGTAACGGCATTATTTCTACCACCCCTCGCTTCTGTTACACCCACCGTGTCTACTGGGCCTAACTTGTACCGCTGTAAGTTTTCTGAGGCCTCAACCACAGGTGGGTACGGAAGGAATGAAAACTCACTGGAAGTGCTCCAGGTACAAAGTCCACACAAAAACCCTTATCTCCAAGAATGCAGAGAGGTGCAGAGACTTCAGTGGCTTACCCAGGGTGATTCACGCGGTGTAAGCGGAGGGCCCCTGTCCGAACCCTGTCTGTCTGTCCGTTGACTCAACATGCACAAGTGCCTCCCATCTAAGGGGTCTTCTTGCTACCAGCCAGGTCTTTTCCAAAAAGGTTGGGTGGGGAGGTACCATGTATTTAGCTGTTGAGAAGAATGTACTCAAAGGTCCATGTTCACCGTACACCTGAAACTAATACAATGTTGTATGTTAACTAACTGCGATTAAAAACTTAGAAAAAAAGACAGATCTAAAAAAATAACAATAAAATAAAATGCCCATGCTAAGTCGGCGAGGCAGACCTCTCAACCTCAAGCTTCTTAGATGTAACCAAAGCCTGCCGACAAAGGAGGGTCCAAACACGCAAGTGAAGAAGGCAGGGCTGGTATCCATTAGGAAGACAGAGGGCAAGCCTGAGCGACTGTGGGCAAGAAATTAGGGAGGAAGGCCAAGTAGAAATCCAGTACTGTATGTAAGATCAGTTGTCCATCAACATGTATTGGTTTTAATTTTCCAGTAGCTTGGGAAATCCCCATAGAAAGAAGACAACATGACTGTGTCCATAAAAGAAAAAGGAACAGGAAGAGACGAGGATGCTGTGGGTAAAGGGGAGTCGACAGACGCACAAAAGAAAAAGGACAGAGAAACGCGATGGTGCGGCAGAGAAGAAATGGCAGCAATATCACTGGGAAAGAAGTGAACCACGGAGGAAAACAAAAAGGAAAAATGAAAGTGGGAATGGGAGACGAATTTTAAACTTTAAGGGGTAGGGGGGAGGAAAGGCAAACGGGAAGAAAATCAAAGGAACAATACTAAAAATCAAACGAGAAATACTAAAACTCGGGAGTTAGAAAGGTTCCAAATTATGTCCGCAAAAACTAAGTACATACTGTCTCCTTAGAAAACAAGTTGAAATAGGTATCAGAGGCACTAGAAAAGTCACCAAGGGGCCAAATCATCTGACTCAGGTTAAGAATGCTGCTAAATCTTCTAGCTGTTTAAAAAGGCAGAACCAAAATATGAGAAAGGAAGACCTTTTAATATTCAAAACATATGCAGGCGTTTAAAAAATATTTTTGTTGTAAACTCCAGATTTTTATTCACATATTTTTCTCCACTAATTTTCCTACTTTACATACCCAAAAAGTTGCACATTGGTCTCCAATAATTACAAAATACGTTTGTCATCTCTTCCTTCACTTCTTCGGAAGTGGGAGCACACGAAGTATCTCATTTGGGAGGATATGCCCATATTCCTTTATAGCATTCTTTGATTTTGATCTATCTACTTAGTCACCCAATCTATTTTTTAAAATTTAGCCCACTTAATTTGCTTACCGCGTTAACTAGTTCACCAACTTAACTAGCATTTGTAGCTAAATTATCATTCATTTCAATCCAAACGGGCCAGCCGCTTTAGGATACGGATACGTGACGCACTTTCCTCAATTTTAATGAATTTGCACTGCTTCCTCACAGCAGATTATTGGCAAAATGGCTTTAAAAAAAAATTCTGGATCTACAGTCTGAACATGCAATATTACATAGTGAATGTTCACCCACACATTCCCAACATCGGAGGGCTAATTTAATAACCCATGCCACTTTATTTGGATAGTTTAGTAGTCTACGCCTTTTCTTATGGAGAATTATACCTCGGAAAAGCACATTTCCTGATCCCTTTTAGTAATCTTCTCCATCGGAAAAATCTTCCTGGTTCATAATATGAGGAAAAGAGGAAATTTCCGACACTGCATCGTATTCTTGGAACAAATAGTAAAAAAGAAAATGTTTCTACATTTTAAATGATAATGCTTTCCGACCTAGAACATAAAGATATAGTTTACAAAAGTGTCCCGGCTCATTTTTGCAGTGTCATGGTCATGTTTTCTACATAACATCTCTGGAAGAATCATTCACATTCCTGGTTTCAGTGCCTTCCCTAGAGGTGATAGAACATCTATCAGTGTGTTTTGTTTTGTTTTGTTTTGTTTTTGTCCAGATGCCTGTTTTGTATTTACTTAGCAAAACTGCCCTGGGGGCGCCTGGGTGGCACAGCGGTTAAGCGTCTGCCCTTAGGCTCAGGGCATGATCCCGGTGTTATGGGATCGAGCCCCACATCAGGCTCCTCTGCTATGAGCCTGCCTCTTCCTCTCCCACTCCCCCTGCTTGTGTTCCCTCTCTCGCTGGCTGTCTCTATCTCTGTCAAATAAATAAAATCTTTAAAAAAAAAAACTGCCCTGGCAAAGCCAATAGTTTGCAGAGAAATCCAGGGACCCTGTTTGGTCAGGGAACGTGGGGTGCAGATTGGCTTGGGTTGAGACAACAACCAAAGAGCTTTACCAGCCTTAGAGCTGCTGTTCCTGCTGCACCAGGGTGGGGAATCTAGTTCACAGCCCCACTCATCACTGAATACAACCTTCAACCTGTCCAACCAAAACACCTAACCAGAGCCGAAAGGAAGCAGCAGAGCCCATTCAATAGCCCAACCTAGAGAGGCACTTGAACAGAGGGCACAGTCCTGGCTTCTCCTCTCAGCAGAGCAAAACTGCTAGCCCCACATTCGCAGGGAATTCAGTGTATGCTCTAACCTGCTTTGGGCACCCAAACAATGAGCTGTACAGGTTCTAGGCTCTGTTCTGCTTCCCCGCCAGTGCAGGGAAGCTAATTCATAGCCTCATCTATTACCAAATAAAGTACCCAGTCTTGACCATCTAGTAAGCCTGATAGATACCCAAAAACCGTGAAGCCCCCCTACAGCCTCACTTGAGTAGGAAACCGAGCTAGCAGTACTAGCCAACTGTTCTTAGCCAGTGGCATACATCCCCATCCACTTCCTAAGAGCTTGAACAGTTGCCTCACCCCAAAATAGACCATAATAGAATGTCCCACCTTCCCAAGGACATTACCAGTAGACACACTCAGAAACCCAAACTGAGCTGACCAGTGAAGAACTGTCTCTGCCAAAACAAAGCTGTAAAGTCTGGACCAAGATCACAATTACTCAATGTGAAGATCGCAACAGAAGGAATCAAGGATCATGAAGAATCGAGTAAATAATCCCACCGAAGAAAACTAATAAAGTTCCAATAACTAACCCTAGAGAAACAGAGATCTGCGAACTGTCAAAGAATTCGGAATAATCCTCTTAAGGAAGTTTAGTGAACTACAAGAAACCACAGACAACTAAACAAAATTAGGAACAAAAAGCACGAACAAAGTAAGTAATAGAACAGGAAATAGCAACCATCGAGAGAGGAAGAGAGGAAGAGATTCTCGAGTTGAAAAAGCAGTAACTGAACTAAAGAATTTAATAAAGAGTTTCAAAAGCAGACTTGACCCTGCAGAGGAATGAGTGACCTGGAGGATAAGACATTGGCTATTACCCATTAGAGGAGCAAAAAGTTAAAAAAAATAAAAATAAAAAAGAGTAAAGAAAGTCTACATGAATTAAGGGACACAATAATGTCCCATATGGCTAAAAACTTCCCAGACCTGGGGAGAGAAATGGACATCCAGATCCATGAGGCCCAAAGGATCCCAAGTAGGTTGAACCTAATAGGGCATGTTATAAGTAAATTGTCAAAAGTCAAAAACGAAGAAAGAATTTTAAGAGCAACAAAGAAGAGAGAGAGGTTACATACAAGGAAACCCCCATTAGACTGTCAGTGGATTTCTCAACAGAAACTTTTCAGGCCAGGACAGAACGGGAGGACATTCAAAATACTGAAAGAAAATAACTGTCAACCAGGAATTCTATGCCAGGTAAAGCTGTTCTTTAGAAACAGAAGAGAGATAAAGACATTTTTAAACAAACAAAAGCTGAGGGAATTCATCACCACCAAACCTGCATTACAATAAATACCAAAGGGAGTTCTTTGAGTGGAAGTGAAAGAACTCTAGTTAACAACATAAAACATTAAAAGGTATTGTAAATATCACTGTAATGGTAAATATATAGTCATAACCAGAGTCTACAATATGGTAAGAGTGGTGCATTATTCACTTACAACTGTAGGTTGGGGCACCTGGGTGGCTCAGTTGGTTAAGCGTCCAACTCCTGATTTCAGCTCAGGTCATGATCTCAGGGTTGTGAGATCAAGCCCTACATAGGGCTCCACACTAGGCATGGAGTCTGCTTAAGATTCTGTATCTCCCTCTCCCTCTGCCCTTCCCCCACTAAAAAAAACTGTAGGTTAAAAGTTTAAGAAAAATGAATGTAGTAAAAGTCACCATAATTACAATAATCTGTTAATAGTTATATAATATGAAAAAAACACATATATTATGACACCAATAACCTAAAATGTGAGGAAGAGGAAAAATAAAACTGTGAAGTTTACTAATTCCATTAAACTTAAGTTGTCATGAGAGTTTTTTTAAGATTTATTTACTTATTAGAGAGAGAGAGTGAGAGAGAGCATGAGTGGGGGGAGGGGCAGAGGAAGAGAGATAATCTCAAGCAAATTCTGCACTGAGCACGGAGCCTGACACGGGGCTCAATCTCATGATCCTGAGATCATGACCTGAGCTGAAACCAAGAGTTGGATGCTTAACAAACAGCCACCCAGGCACCCCTAAGTTGTTATGGGTTTAAAATAAGGTGTTATGGGGCACTTGGGTGGCTCAGTCGTTGAGCGTCTGCCTTCAGCTCAGGGCATGATCCCGGCATTCTGAGATCGAGCCCCACATCAGGCTCCTCTGTTGGGAGCCTGCTTCTTCCTCTCCCACTCCCCCTGCTTTGTGTTCCCTCTCTCGCTGGCTGTCTCTCTCTCTGTCAAAAATAAATAAATAAATAAATAAATAAATAAATAAAAGGTGTTATAAGTTTAAGGCATTACATGTGAGCATCATGTAACCACTAGGAAAATCCTGTAGTAACTACACAAAAGAACACAATAAAGAAGTCAAAGCATGATACCAAAAGACATCGAAACACGAATAAGTCAGCAGGGTAAGGAACAAGGAACAACAGATCTACAAAACACCCAGAAAATAATTAACAAAATGGCAATAATAAGTCTTTACCTATCAATACAGTTGACCCTTGACCAACATAGGTTTGAACTGCAAGGGTCCATTTATACACAATTTTTTTTTCAATAAATACAGTACAGTACCATAAATGTATTTTGTCTTCGTCATGATTTTCTTAATTACATTTTCTTTTCTCTAGCTTACTTTACGCTAAGAATACACTACATAATACATATACATAGGAAGTATGTGTTAATCAACTCTTTAAGTTATCAGTAAGGCTTCTGGGCAATAGTAGGCTATTAGTAGATAAAGTTTGGGAGTTTCTCTTTTAAAAAAAAATTATTTACTTATTTGAAAGAAAGAGCACAAGCAGGGGTAACAGCAGAGGGAGAGGGAGAAACAGACTCCTCACTGAGCAGGAAGCCTGCTGTGGGACTCCATCCCAGGACCCTGAGATCATGACCCAAGCTGAAGGCAGACACTTAACCAACTGAGCCACCAGGTGCCCCAAAGTGTGGAAATTTCAAAATTATTCTCTGATTTTCAACTGTGCAGGGGGTCAATGTCCCTAACCCCTGCATTGTTCAAACATCAGCTGTAATTACTTTAAATACAAACAGGTGAAATTAAAAGGCATTGAATGGCTTAAAGGATAAAAAGAAACAAGAGCCAACAATATGCTGCCTACAAGAGACTCACTTTAGCCTTCAACTAGAGGGAGATTGAAGAGATAGAAAAAGACATTTCAAATAATGTCACCAAAAAAAAAAAAGTAGGGTAGCTATTCTTATAGAAGACAGAATATGTTTTAAACCACAAATGGCAAAAAGAGACAAAGAAGGTCATTACATAATGATAAAGGGCTCAATACATCAAGAAGATATAAAAATTATAAATATTTATGCACCCAACATAGGAACACCTAAATATATAAAGCAAAACTAACAGAATTAAAGGTAGAAATAAGCAGTAATACAATAATAGCTGGAGACTTTAATACCCCACTCTCATCAATAGATAGATCATCAAGACAGAGAATCAATAAGGAGAGAGAGGATTTGAGCAACACTACAGACCAAACAGACTTAACGGACGTATACAGAACATTCCATCCAACAACAGCACAATACACATTCTTCTCAATCTCATATGAAACATTTTCTAGGATGACCATGGGTTAGGCCACAAGACAAATCTCAGCAAATGCAAGAAGATGGAAATCATACAAACTATCTCCTCTTACTACAACGGCATAAAACTAGAAACCAAGAACAAGAGGAGAACTAGAAAATTTATGAACACAGGGACACTAAACAACACTCTCCTGATCAGCCAATGGATCAAAAAAGACCTAAAGGGGAAATAAAAGTTTCTTGAGGCAAATGAAAATGGAAGCACAACATATCAGAACTTGTGGGATGCAGCAAAAGCATTGTAAGAGGAAAGTTCATAACAATAAACACCTACATTAAGAAACAAGAAAGATCCCAAATAAATAACCTAACCCTATGCCTTAAGAAACTAGAAAAAGAAACACAAACTAAGCCCAAAGTTAGCAAAAGACAGGAAATAATAAAGATTATAGCGGAAATAAATAAAATAGAGAACAACAACAACAAAAAAAGCAATAGAAAAGATTACCAAACTAAAACTTTGTTCTTTGAGAAGATAAAGAAAACTGGCAAGTCCTTAGCTAGACTGACCAAGAAGAAGAGAGAAAAGACCCGAATAAACAAAATCATAAATGAAAAAGGAGACATTACAAATGATAGCACAGAAATTCAAAGGATCATAAGCTACTATGAACAACTATATGCCAACAAAGTAAACAACCTAGAAGAAATGGAAAAAGTCTTAGAAACATACAACTTACCAAGACTGAATCAGGAGAAATAGGAAATCTGAATAGACCAATTACAAAAATCAATTTTTGAGACACCAATATTTCTCAGTTTTTTCCAAATAAATCAAAAAGGAGGGAACAATCTCCAATTCATTTTAGGAGGCCAGCATGATTCTAATTCCAAAACCAGAAAAGGACACTACTACAAAAGAAAATTACAGGCCAATATGCTTGATGAATACAAATGCAAAATTCTCAATAAAATACTAGGAAACAGAATTCAGCAGCACCTTCACCATGATCAAGTAGGATTTATCTCTAGGATACAAGAATGGTTCAACATACACAAATCAATCAGTGCAATCCATCACATTATTAAAATGAAAGAAAAGAATCATATGATCATCTGAATAGATGCAAAAAAAAGCATTTGACAAAATTCAGCATCCATTAATGATAAAAACTCTTACCACATTAGGTATAAAAGAAACATCTCTCAATATATTGAAGGCGATATATGACAAGACCACAACTAACATCATACTCAATTATGAAATACCGAAAGCTTTTCCTCTCAGATGAGAAACAATAATACAAGTGCCCACTCCCTCTACTCCTGTTCAAATTCCCAGAGCACTTAGGCAAGAAAAAGAAATAAAAGGTATTAGAATTGGAAAGGAAGAAATAAAACTCTCTATTTACAGATGACATAATTTTATATACAGAAAATCCTAGTGTCAATCAAAAAACTGTTAGATCTAATCAATGAATTCAGTAAAGTTGCAGGATATAAAATTAACATACAAAAATCTGTAGCATTTCTATTCACTGACAATGAATTTTCTAAAAGAGAAATAAATCAATCCCATTTATAAAAACATTGAAAACAATAAAATACTTGGGAGTAAATTTAATTGAGGAGGTGAATTATCTCTACTCTGAAAACTGTTATACATTGATGAAAGAAATCAAAGACACAAATAAATAAAAAGGTATCTTGTGCTCACGGATTGGAAAAATTAATACTGTTAAAATGTCAATACTAACAAAAGCCATCTATAGATACAATGCAATCCCTATCAAGATTCTAATGGCTTTTTTTTTTTTTACAGAAGTAGAAAAAGCACTCCTAAAATTTATATGGAACCATGAAAAATCCCAGATAGCCAAAAAAAAAAAAAAAATCTGAGAAAGGAGAACAATGCAGGAGGCATAACACTCCCTAATTTCAAGCTATACTATAGAGCTACAGTCATCAAAACAGTATGGTACTGTCATTAAAAAAATAGACCAATAGAACAGAATCGAGAGCCCAGAAACAAACCCAAACATATACAGTCAACTAAAATTTGACGAGAGAGCCAAGAATACTCAATAGAAAAAAGACAGTCTCTTCAACAAATGGTGCCAGAGAAAGCAGATATTCACAAGTAATGAAACTGGACCCATATTTTATGCCACCCATGAAAATTCACTCAAAATGAGTTAAAAATATAAATGTAAGACCTGAAACCATGAAATTCCTAAAAGAAAACAAAGCTCCTTGACATGGGTCATGGTAATGATTTTTGGTATATAACACCAAAAGCACAAACAACAAAATCAAAAATAAATAAGTGGGACTACATCAAACTAAAAAGCTTCTGCACAGCAAAAGAAACCAAAACAAAGTGAAAAGACAAGCTACGGAATGGGAAAAAATGTTGATAAACCATATATCTGATAAAGGGTTAATAGCCACAATATATAAAGAACTCATACAACTCAGTAGCAAAAGCAAAAAACAAAACAAAACAAAAAATAACCCAATTTTTTAAATGGGCAAAGGACCTGAAAAGACATTTCTCCAAAGAAGATATATAAAAGGCCAAAAAGTACATAAAAAATGCTCAATATCACTAGTCATTAAGGAAATGCAAATTAAAACTATGAGGAGATATCACCTCATGTCTCATCTAAATGACAAAAGATGACAAATGCTAGCACTGATGTGGAAAAAAGGGAACCTCTCTGTGCACTGCTGGTATGATTGTAAATTGGTGCAGCCACTATGGAAAACAGTATGGAGCATTCTCAAAAAATTAAAAACAGAACTACCAGCAATTCCACTTCTGAGAATATATCCAAAGGAAACAAAAACATTAATTCAAAAAGATATCTGCACCCCCAGCCATGTTCACAGCAGCATTATTTACAATAGTCAAGACATGGAAACATCTTGTGTCTGTTGATGGATGAATGCATAAAGAAATTCTGGGATATATACATGATGGAATATTGTTCAGCCATAAAAAAATCGAGGAAATCCTACCACTTGTGACAACACGGATGGACGCTAAGGGCATTATACTAAGCGAAAGAAGTCAGACAGAGAAAGACAAATACTCTACAATCTCCCTTACATGGGGAATCTCAAAGGAAAAGGAAAAAAAAAAAAAAAGCCCTCATAGAAAAAGAGACCAGGCTTGTGGTTACCTGAGGCAGGGGTGGGGGTGGGGGGTTTGGGATGAGGTGGCCAAAAGGCACAAATTTCCGGTTATAAGACAAACAAGTACCTGGGATGTAATGCACACAAGACGACTACAATTAACACAGCTGCATGGTTTATAAGAAAGTTAAGAGAGTAAATCCTAAGCGTTCTCAGCGCAAAGAGAAAAAAAAAGGGTTTTTTTTCCTCTTTTCTTTCTTTTCTTTTTTATTGTATCTCTATGAGAAGATGGATGTTGGCTGAAGCTATTGTGGTAATCATTTTACAATATATGTAAATCAAACCATCATGCTGTATGCCTTAAACTTAGACAAGGATGCATCTCAATTATTTCTCAATAAAGCTGGGAGGGGAGTGAGAAAAAACTGCCCTGTGATTCACACAAATAATTAATTAATGAAATGAATATAAAAGTTCAAGAGATATAAGAAAATATTCTCTAGGTGGACACCAGTCTAAGAAACCCGAGTTGAAGGATTTCAGTTCTCACCTCTGCAAATCATAACCTCTCCGAGATGGAATTACATCCCCCCTGAATGATATTATCCAACTGAAAAAAATGGATATCATGATAAACCAATGGTGTTTCTGAATCAAAATCACGTATGTTAATTACAGTAGGAACACCAGGACCTCAGGGAAGGGACTTGAAAAAGACCGCGGCAAAAGAGTGCCAGAGATCTTTTTTTGTTTGTTTCTCTATCACTTTCCATTTCATGGGATGTCTTATGTGACCTCCCGCTGCACAGCAACATTGAGTCACTGTGAAGGGAAGGATACTTTTGACCTGTAAGGCAGCTTTTCCTCAGGTGCTTTGGCCACACTTCATTTCATCTCCCAAGGTCCTTTTGACACTGAAGTAAAATACTATTTACCCTGTGTCTATGCACATGAAATAAACAGGTATGTTATTGGCTGAATGAGTTACAGTTAAACCTAAACCAGCTAATGTTATCAACGGCATGCCCTTCAGTTTTATTGTGGTTGCTTTACCGATATGCTCAAAGAGGCTCCCTGGAGAAGATTCCTAGGTAGAAAGCTCAAGCGTCATTTACCAAACCACGGAGTTGCTGCACCGGGCTGGGGACAGTCAGGAAAAGCAGAGAGGACAGAACACAGAGCTCTCGGTCAGGACAGCTTCAGTCATTCAGATCTCTTGCAGTGGAGACACAATGGCATCAGGAGTAAGCATCAGTCTTTTATTTCCCTTCCTTCCAAAGATGAAAACACAACATCATTAGCCAAATTTACTCTGACCTCCCTCCCACCTCCTGGGGTTGCCTGGTACTCAGGGTGAGTCAACGCATCTTCCCACCGAGGTAAATAACCATAAGAGGCAGATCAATCACTTAATTCTTAAGGAAACATTCAGTGAGGACGTACTTCTGGTTTCGACAATGCTTTGTAGCATTAGAATTATGGTCCTTTAGAAAAAAACAAAAAACAAAAACATATTTTTGTTTCCTTCCCCGTCGAAATTTGGTTTGTGATATTTCAATCTTTAATCGTGTCTTTTTTTGTTGTTGTTGTTATTTCAGTTGGTCATGAAAAGTTCTGTCAACCATTCTAAATACGAATTAATAATAAATAAAACTCCGGTTTCCCAGTGTCATCAGGATACATTATAATGCATAGGAGCTAAATCAGACTTCATATGAAGTTCATGACTGCAACCATCTCTGTTCTACAGGACATTTTCAAGCCATCCTCCCTGAAAAATAGCCTCCATGGGGCTTTGAACTCAGAAAAAGTTCTCATTTCTTGTTATACCGAAAGAGTTTTAATAGATCTGCAATAGAGAAAAATATCTGGGGAAAGAGAGAAGGATAGAAAGGTGGGAGTCCGAGCTTGCCTCCGAGGTTGGAATCTGGTTTGTGGTGTGCCTGTGGAGTCAGTCCACACACACAGCTGCCACACCGACATGACTGATCTTAAGGACTCAAAAAAATAATAACATGGGAGAATCTGTCCAATCAATACCTCTCAAATTAAGAAATTTTGCACAATAGATCACATCAGTTTTGGAGGTTTGGCCTGTGAAACACCGTAATAACTAACTGTAAAGTGAGAAATTTAGAAAGCCTTCTAGATGTTGGAGATGCACCAAGTCAAATATATAAAAATGTCGAGACGCCCTCTAGCCTGAGGCCAGCAGGGCCCACTGCAGTATTCCACTTAGGAAAGGTGGGTCTCTCCTAGCTGGCCATGTCCCCCAAGCCTGCTGAGCTGCTCTTCTCCCAAGTGCTACAACTGCAGATTCCCTGCTACTTCCTTGGCCCACTCCAAGAATCCTCTCTGACCTCTGGGGTTGAAATACCAAGCTGAACCTTTTGGAATTTATCATCAGCCTGGCATCTGTGCTCAGCAGTAGAGCCTCTGAATTCAAAACAGGACTGTTTCCTGGCTCAGAACTCCAGCTCCAAATTCCTTAGGCTCAAAATTGATGGGAAAACAGATCTTCAGCATTCTTCTGATTTAGAAATCATTCAAACTGACAACAGATAAGAAATTGACAAGGAGATACGAAATCCTTAATTTCCATAGCTGTCTCTTTTTTCCTTCTACATAGTAAAGAACAGAGCGTCCTTAACCTTGGTTTTCTCACTCCTCTTCGTTTAAAGCACAGCCCATAACATTAATTAAAGTGTGTGTGAACTGGAAGGTACAAGTTATATTTCATATGCTGCACCACATGGCATTCTAGAAAAGCTGCACAATTTAGGTGTTCTTTTTTCCCAACTTGATATGTATGCAGCCCTGCATACTGTGCAGCATAACTCACCTTTACTCCACCCAGAAACTCCACGGTAACAACCTAAAAATAAATGCCGGTGTCTTAGAGCTTAAGTGTTTAGGTAGATGGAGGTAAGTCTCCCACTTAGGACTGCAGAGTGCAGAAGGGCATGTGAGGTTATCTAATGCTACCCTTTTATTTTACAGATAAGACCTGCAGAAGACAGGTGGTTACAGAAGGTAGGTTAAACAACGACTAAGAGGTAACCCCAAGTCTTTCTTAGGACTTAAGTCTTTCCACTACACCAGGATCATAAACCTCTTTAAGATGCAATTGTGAGTTACGCTTTTACCAGGGGGAAAAAAAATCATATGCATGTATACACACACAAATGTTTGCATATAAATTCAGGAGGTTCAGGGAGCCCTGAAGTTTATCTCTGGATGTTGGACTTGTCCATGATCCCCAGATTAAGAATTCCTGCACCTGAAGAAGCAACTTTTCTAAGTAGAAAGTGCTACTTTTAACCCCTTTCAAAACTCATCTCTTCTAGAATATAAACTAGATTTAATGATGCGATCTATACATTCAAGGGAAAAGCAATTGCAGCAACTCAAATAGATGAATTAAGCCCTAATCAATATTTCCATATTTTTAACATGTGTCGAGTAAAAAAAAAATGTATAAGAGAAATTTAAACCTACATGTTTTTTACTACCGATGTCACATATGGACATGGAATATCTTTTCTCCTAATATGGAGATGGCTCAGCAGAATTTAAATGATTCCTTATTCCAAGTCATATAAATATGCGCCAGATGTATCTTTTGTAAATGTTATGTTTTTCAACTTCTCAGCATTTGCAAGTAGTTGAAAGCTATGTCAAGCATGCTTTAATAGGGCATAAAAGTGTATTGTATTCAAAGAGATGGCACAGCTCTGTAATAGGTGAAAATACAAACGTTGTCAATGGATACATTTTCATTTTATTGATTTACACCACATAATAGAATGCCCTGTATTCTCTTTACATGCAAGTTCTATCGCAATTGAAATATAACTAGATATTTAAAAATCATGCTTACATTAATGGATTCTCTAGATGACAGAAAATTCAAAACAACAGAATTTTATGAGTAGAAAAGGCAGCTAAAGACCAACTAAATCCCTTACCCTGGTTTAACAGATGAGAAATCAGAGAGCAAAAGAGTTACATGAGACAACCAAATCACTAAACTAGTTGTTGCTTAGTGCGTCAATCGAGGCACCCCTAAATCTCAGGAACTTCACTGAGCCCTTTCTACTATCTCCCTCTTGACTGCCTGAACAACAGAAGAAGAAGAGAAGGAGGAGGAGGAAGAAGAAGGAGAAACAGTAAAAACATGTACCATTCATTGATTTCCTGGGACTCACTGCGAAGACGCAGACATGATCTATATTTTGCAAACTGTCAAATTATCTTATGGGAAGTAAATATAGGAGTAAAATGCCAATTGCTAACATTAGAAATTGCCAAAGAGCATCATAATGCTACTTCTCCAATATAAATTTCGAATGGACTCAAGATTCGCTTTTCTGTTTTGAATACAAAGCGATCGTAGTAAATTCCTCTCAGAACACCGTCTTTGAGGTTAAATATAGCAAAGATGTTTAGGAAATATATCCTAGTTATATGTAATTGATAGTTCATCTTGAAAGCAGTGTCTTTTCAAATAAAAGTTAACATAGATTGATAGCTTATTATAAAGGCTTTTTTTTAATTTTTCTTTTTTCTTTTTTTTTTTTTTGCTATGGAGAAAGCAAACGCTATCTCGTGTCATTTTATGTGACTTTCTAGCATCTCTAGGCAGAGCACGGAATTTGAGGGTATACACTAGTGTATGCTGCCTTTCCCCTGGCTCATTTTTTCGACCCTAGCTTCCGCCTGTCATGTATTTTTATGAATTACGTCAAATTCTTTCTTGGAATGAGGCAGAATATTAACTAATTAATAGCTAATTAATTAATTGGCAAAAGTCATTTTCCAAAAGCCAAGTAACCTTTTCACTCTGACCTTTATAGATAGCATTTTGCCCTTTGGGGGGCCCGTGCAGCAGTGAAGATTTCATTTAGGACAAAATCATTATCGAGGGTTTTTTTCCAACCTTTATGTCACTGTTGCTGTGAGTAGAGCACCGGGCTTTCTCAAAGTTCCACAGCTGACTGTACTTCCTCTTAGATCCCACGCGAAAGCTCGCATGTCCCTCCCGCCAGGAACCAGCATTTGCACACTCCGCTCCCTGGTGAGTGTAACGGGGAATAATGCCCAGATTCACAGCACTCCCTTGGGGGGGCGGGTGGCACAGAGTCCAGCCCCCCTGATTTATTCTGGGCTCGTCTGAAACAGCTCCACCATCTCCCAAACGATGCCAAGGCCAGTTAGGAGGCTTTGTGGCTGCAAGGCATCCACTCAGTCCCTGCGAAGGTGTCGTGAGCCATGTCCAGTGAGGAACAGACCAGCCAAAGCAGCCCAATGAGCTCTTCCGTCAGCCTGGAAGCAGAGACAATCTCCAGAGTCACAGCCAACTTCGTGTTTGAGTACGGTGCTTCCCAACAGCGGGTTACTTTCTTCCCCGGGGTGTTCATATACAGAGAAACTGACACATCGCTCTCTGTATATCCAACGTGGGAATTTACAGATAGACACACATGCACTTTCTGAGACCCTCATCATAAGTTGGTGGAAAAGGGCCATCCAAACCAAATGGTGATAATCATTCCAGGTTAATAGGCTGAGCCTTATTCTGTTCCCATATCACACAGGGCTGGGAGATGTGGCTAAGTGTGGCCATGTCGTGTTAGGAGGCCTTAAGAGCCTTCTCCAGCCTTGTTTCTATATGAGCCTGTGGGGGGGGGGGCATCAGCTGCACTCACAAATGTTATGGGACCGCTTTGCCAGTGGGGACATCTGGGCTACTCCAAGAAGGGGAGAAAGCAGCAGGGTCCCCCAGAATTTGGACAGCAGTAAGGCACTGCTGTTACAAACACTTTCTCTAAGAGACAGGACCAAAACAGGGTACCACCAGCACGTGACCTTGGGCAGGTGATTTAGCAACCCCCCCCCCGCGCCCCCCGCATGCCTCCCTCAGCTCCTCTGTCAAACCTGAATACAAACAGGCACTTAGAGGCTTAAGTAGGACAACACATATTAGGCACGTGTCAAGTCCTTAGTAAAATTGGGTCATTATTATTACGGCTGCTCTCTCAGAGGGTGAGCACAGGCTGCTGAATTCTGGTGGACTGTTCTCCCTCCAGCCCATTTAGAGCAGTTGAAAATAGAAGAGAGGACACAGTGCCCAGGGCCTCCTGTCAACAGTGGCTTTGGAGTCCAGCCACCTGCATCCCTGAGCATGGCAACCTTCCTCCCACAACAAAAGTCCAGGCTGAGGACTAAGGGCGGCAAGAACATTCTCAGTAGGAGCCAGAGACAAATCTCACAGGTTGACACTCTCCCTGGTTCTCCGTCCAGTTTATTGTGAGGGTGGTGGAATCCCTTGTCTCAGTTTCCTGAGGGCAAGAAGGGAAATCCCATCGAACTTGATAAAGAGGTGTCTGTTGGGGGCTTGGGGGAGAGGAGAGTCCACACAAAACCCTCCCACTCACCTCCGGGGGTTAGTGCCCCATCCCATCGTGCATTCGCCACAAACAACATGCCCACTGCAACTGAGAGCCAGTGACAATGGTTGACAAACACGCTGCTTCTTGGCAACATCACCTACCCCACGGCCGCCCCACTCTTCCCGAAGTTTCTCCAGTGCCATGGGGAACCAACTCTATGCTTTCTCAACCCCCGCTGTACAGACCTATTAACATCTTTAAAGCCTACGGCTTGGCACAGGAAAACTTTAAAATAGACAATAAATCTATATTCAACGCTTAATGCATCTACACTTGGGGAAATGTATACAGAACTTTTTTTTCTTCTCCACAAAAACTAATCTCGCTGTTACCCAGTGCCATTGAATTTAGTAAGACTGCAAGCTAAAATCAGCTCCTTGGCACAGCCAAAGCTGGTCCTGCGTTGGCTTATAGGACCCAGAGTGCAGAGTGAAAATGTATGGCAAGGGGCCTGTGTGGACTCCTCTGTGAGCGTGAGGAATTTGTTTTAACTTGCACTGCAGCAGCCCCCCCGCCCCCCCGACACACACACACACACACACACACACACACACGCACGCACGGTGTTGGAGCTAGGCCTGGTGCACTGGTCCTGTTTAACAGAGAAGAGTGAGGGAATGAGCTTATGTAACCTGAGGAAGGGGAAAAGAGAAACATGGCCGCGCCTATGCTCTTTGAAGGGTCATTTCATGTTGTTGCAATTTATTTTTTGTTGTCCACTGGTTTTACTTCAAGGGCACCTCATCCCACTGGATCTAGAGCCTCACAAGTGAGACCTTTACATCCGGCTAGCATAATGGTTGCTGAAGCATCCAATTCACCAAAGTCAGTATCGGAAAACAGCATTATTTTCAAGATGCTTTTATATTTATTATAAAAGGGCATTTTTAAAAAATCACGACAAAACTGTTGTGGTGTCTTGAGGTTTTCTTTTTTTTTTTTCCTTTCTCTAAGGACCCTGCATTTTGGGCTAAGGGCCGTTAATAGTAGCCAGTCCTGATTGGCCAACATCTGTTTCTTTATAGGAACCTTTCTTGCCAAGTAGCTGGACAGCAAAACCCATTTGGTATTCATGGGAAGTACTTGCTGAACAATAATGACAATAATTGCTTCTGATTCTTGTGTTTACAACACTGCCAAAGTATCATTAGGGCCTTATTTATAGATAATAATGCTTATTAATCACAAGTATTTGAATTTTGGAATGTATTAGATTAATATTCTTTTGTACCTCAGTTCTGTACTAATGCCGTGAAAGACATTTACTGAATGCAACTCATTGGGAATGCTTATTTTGAGCTGCAAAATAATGTGTGTAATTTGCAGGTGAAAGATAAAGAAATTACATGCCTACCTCGCAACAGCCTCCACCGTGATCCACGGCCAACATGGAGCACTGGGCCCTAACTCTTAAATGAGAAAGGAAAGAAGCAAAATAAATGTCCCTATAGGTATTATTTCCAAAAAATCCTGTAAATTCTTATGACAGGAGAGCTCCCTAATAATAAGTTCATCATCCTGTTTTGCCATAAATCTTGAGTGGATAGCCTCACTTCATTGAAAAGGGTCTGAGGTGAGGAATAATGAGTGATTCTGTAATAATTTCACATTATGTAAGTTCTTGAGGCTCAAGGGAACAAAACAGGGTAGGACTAATAGCTGTACACAACAAAAGTACAATCCTAGGTCTAACTGCCCAGCTATTAAACACCATTCACTCGCTAAATCTTTATGTTTGATTTCCGTGCAAGCAAACCTGAAAGCTATTAAGTATTTCCTATCTTTAAGTGCATCTAGAAATAGGAATCATTAAAAATTTCAAAAGATGATCTCACTTTTCTAGGAGTAATCCAGAGAATATCATTTTGGTCAGGGCAATAAAACTTTATGAATAAATATAAAGCATTCCTACCTAGCCCATCATTTTTACCTGGCCACTCCCTCCTGAAGTTACACCAAATATGAAATCAGCAATATTTTATTTTTATCTAGCCTACATTTTTATTTGTTCTTGGAGTATTCATGCTTTATGTGTGAGAACAATACTTCAGTGTGTTTAATTACATGAATGCAAAATGTAGTGACATAATTTTCTGGAAATTTTTGAAAAAGCAAAGCTTATTAATAGAGATTCTTAGGTGCTATTTTTAAAATCATATTTGCAACTAGGTATCTTTTTTTTAATTACCAGTAATTAATGTTTATTAATGTTCTTTAGATTAAACCTAAATTATATTCATAATCTTAGCCTACTCTACCAAAGACTATTTTAAAATAGTCTGTGGGCCTAATTACCACCTACAATACATTGACATCGCCCTCTCCTATTTTCTCGATTTTTGTCCCCCATCTCCCCCCGAAAAAGTAAAGTAAGAAAGTAAAAGGAAACCACCTTTCAAATTACACTGAGAAAATTGCCCTCCCTACAAGACCCTTGAAAATGTGTTCAGCAAATGTTTCCAGGTCAGAGCAGACGAGGAGACAAAGATTCTAGTTCATTACATGTATAATGCTAACATTTTAATCCACTGCTAGATGTAAATAACTTTAGCAATCCCAGTTGGACTATTTAACATTAATTTAAAGTATTTTATAATATGTGTGTGTGTCTCCTCTCATGGGGCTAAGTAGAAAGGTGAACAATTATCGAATCAATGTACTCAGCCAAACCTGGCAAGTCAGGCCCCTCAACACTTTTTATTTAAATCTGGTAAATATCTCAACCGAGATCCGTTCAGGTGTGTGTTCCATCTCTCATTACATTGGTAGAATGAAGAATCAAGCAGTATCTCACAGAATTAGCTGCAATCTTACAAATTTAATCACTACAGATAGCCAATCTAGATTGTTGAAATTTTGCTATGTCTCCTCTCTTTTTTTTTCTTAATAGCTAGGCAGAAGAGAGAGCAGCCTGAATTCTCCAGATAATTAATTCAACTCTCTGATTTATTTTGCCTTCGGTAGACCTCGCCTGGTTCTCTCTTTAAGAGACGCTGGTAGTTGGATAAGGAAAAAAATAAATAAACGTTTTGAGAGAGCACAGATACAAGTCCCCTCGATGTGTGTCATTGGTGATGTCTAAACATTGAAGCTGACTACCTGAAATCCCTCTCGGGTGTCTCTCTGAGCCTTTACTGAGTTAGCTTCACCCAAATGCTTACAGGCTTGGGAAGGAGAAAGAGAGGGAAAGGAGGGAGGGAGAGAGAAAATGATTAGTCTATGAAGTTGGGAGTTTAAATTTGAGGGGATTGAAAAGGTAATCCGCTAGGAAAAATGGTTTGACAGAATAACTTGTAGTCCACCAACATCCTAGCTGTTTCCTAAGAGCCTCGTTGGATATGAAACTTGAGATCTGTCAACATTTTAGAGTTTAATAAGCATTTTTCCTTCTTTTCTTTAACTGCCAAATTTTTTAATAAAATTAAATCTTGGATGCCTACATTCTGGGGTGTTTTATTTGCTATATTATCGTTCTGTCTGCTGTTAGGCCACAGAATGCCAAAGTATTTATTCTGACAAATCTTTCTATATGTGTAACTTGAGCCTACTAAAATAGTCCTTTACCCACTTCATTAATTAAATCAACAGAAAAGATTCTTGTACATTTTGGTAGTGAATGACTCTTGGTCCAAATTTTTGAATGAATGTTGCGCATTTTTAAATCATTACGTAGCCTGTGTCTACGCATGTCATGCCCCACCATCATACAGAAAACTTTCTAAAATAGAAGATAAACTTCTTTTTGCAGTTGATTTCAAAACTCCATCTAGAGCAAAATGTTTTTTTACGTCTTTCCAAGCAATATTCTTTTTTAAAAATTTTCACTTGTGATATTTACATCATTCTGACTTCAAACTTTTTAATAAAGAGATTAAGAAACAAACCCGGAAAAGCAGCTTGCTAAACTGATTTTTGTTTTCACAATCTCACCACTAATATTTAGATACCACTGAGGAGTTATCAGTCTTTGAAATACTCCCTCTGAAATAAGTAACAAATTACACATGGGAACACCACCATAAATATGTTTTTCAGGAAAGAAATATACATTTAAATAAACATAGAAAAACCAAAATAATATTTTATGGTATCAGTAAAACCAACTCTCATTATGTGAGAAAGCTCCTCCTATCATGGTCTTCAAGAAAGTTTCAAAACTTTATCATTTTGACTCCTTTACTAATTAGGACAAATAGCTTTTAAAGCATAACATTCGGGTATAACATTTCTTTACATTTGCCCCGCACAAAAGTACAAAAGTGTATTTGGATTCTTGCCAATGTATTCATTTTAACTGTAATTCTAATTTTAAGAAAAAAAAAAACCTTTGAAAATGCCAAGATTCAGAATATTATCTAACAAGAAGCAAATAGGTAACATGTTATCCCATGTTATACAAATCATTTCAAGTATAAATATGTTTCAAATTTCCTGTTTACACTCTGAATTATCACTAGACTACTGAAAGTCCTTTGATGATATAAAGACCCATAAAATTAAAATACTTAAAAATGTTTTCTTTACAGTAGAATGGAAAATAAAATTAATGCTCTTTTTCATTGCATACAGAATTTAATTTTTGTTCTAAAACAACAGTATTTAATTTGCAGGGGGAAAAATACCTGAATTTGGATAGGATATTTCTTTTTTAAATGTGCCTTCTGAAGTACGATGGCTTTTTACTCTACATAAAACAAGTTATTTACGTTAGTAATACTTTTAAATGAGGTGTGCTTAAAATATTAATACTATGCATGTATTATTTACTGATTTCTGTGGTGTCAGCCACAGTTAGCACAATTCTGATTTCAAAATAAATTTTGAACATTTTTTTCAATAGGAATACGATTTACTCACTCTCCCAGCTATTTTAAGACTATCTGTTGTCGAATGTATTGTTAATCGTAGAAGTTTGCTATATTACACATGGACATGTTATATGCAAATGTATTCAGTTGGGGTATGTATATATGTTGTTATGTTATGTACATAAACATCTACCCATGTGCATATGTATATTTACATCATGGATAAATATGTGTACATTACCAAAGGGTACTACTCTGAGGGAGGGGGAGGAGCTTCTAAGGATTGCCAAACAATATTTTAGTTAACTGTTAAATGAGTGCTGTTTTCTATGGAAGTAATTAGGTTTTCCTTTTTTCACAGTCCCAAAGGTGGGTGTTTATAGACATGGTTTAGATATTTACTGTTTTCCAAAAGGCTAGTTGTATAATCGTATGTCAACATAAGCTTTAAATAAATTAGTGATACCTTCCCCTGCACCTTCCCCTTCTCTTAGGAAAGCCTATGGGCAAACAGCTTGATGGATAATTCAAAGAAAAGCTAAATTCTGATTTTTCAAAAACAAAAACTCATCTCGTTAAAACATGAACATCTCACCATTAACGTTCTGTATTAAAATTTAGCCATCTATAAATTATCCCATGAAAAGGAGTAACTGAAATTCTATCAGGATAGTAGCTGGTCAGTTCTCTTGAGGTGAGCATCTGTAAATTTTACTTACAGCCTTTCTCCAGGACAGGAGGTCTTATAAAGTCTTATAAAGAATTGTGGCTAATAGGAAAAACATCTAATATTAATAAATCCTAGCAATAAAAAAAAAGTGTCACTGGTATCTCCAAATTACTGACAATCCTCAGATGCAAACATGAGGGCAAAAAGAGGACAACTAAAAGTATTTATAAAGTTTCTCTTTAGGGTCCTCTGAATCTCACACTATTAAAAATACAGTTTGGCAGTTGGGTTCATATTCTCAGTAATGGAGAGAATATTTAGCCTTTTTCTGAATTCTCTGGGCCCTGCCTTCCCTTTGAGAGTTGAACAATCTGGATGGGACTGGTTAATGTTTTAAGAAGGAGGGATTGCATCTGGCCCAAGTTTTCTTCTGCTAGTCTGCTTTTCTCTTCTCTAATGAGAGATAACTGACAGCCCTGTTTTGTATGAAATTATGGAAATCACAGACTGGAAGAAAGGGGAGTCATTATTTCAGAACTGAAAAGGTGTGGGTGTCTTCACTTCCCCCCAAAATTGCCCATCACTGGAAAGGAGCCAGTAAACTGGAAAGGGGCTGAGGGCGGCGGCACACAACAGGAGCAGGACAAGTCAGCTAAAGAGACAGCGGGAAAGTGATTTTCAATTGATTGCTACCTCCTCCCTACGGGTCCAAAAATAAAAACAACCTCCAAGCAGTTTTTAAGGCCAAGACAGAGAAGCAGATACACAAGCCCTGCACCGTGGCTTCCCGGTGAGTAAAATCCAGGCTTCAGAGCAGGCTGGGTGACGGAAATGCTCTCGGTGGCATTTCTCAGCGAACATTGTCCCTTTCAGTCTTACCCTCGCTCACGTGAGTCGGGGCGTCCATGAATATCCCCGGACCACAAGAGGGATCTCTTTGGGAAGCAGCCGGGAGGAAGGCAAAAGGAGGAGACGCACGTGCAGAGATGGGGTGTGTGTTGGGGAGGGGGGCTGGTGGTGAACTCCTGGCTTGCAGATTTAGATCTCAAGGCTGAAAGGTTACGCTTGCACCGGAGCATCCCGTACCGCCTCCTGCCCTGCCCTGCGCGCGCACCGCACTCACACGCACGCCCTCGCACACGCACACACTTGCACACCGCTCCAAGCCGCTCCGCTCCCCGGACTGCTGAGGAAGCAGCCCCTCCGAGGCACGCTCGCCAGAGGTGAGGCGGCTCGGCCCGGCACTGCCCCCCACGAGCGCACCGCTGCCGCTCTCGGGGCTCCGGAGCCCGCGGGCCCTGAATGGGGCGCGCGGCCGCCGGCACGAGCGGGGGGCTGCCCGGCGCGGACCGGAGAAGGGGCGGGAGCAGGCCGCGAGGGGGTGTCGCCGCCGCCTCCCTCCCCGCGCCTCCTTCCGTGCCCTCGCTCCCTCCTGCCGCCCCGCCCCGCCGCCGCGGGGAGCAGGCATTCGAAGGAGGTGTCGGCGCCGCATGTGCGTGCGCGGGTGGGCGTGGCCGTGGGTAGCGCGGGGAACCCACGCGGCCCCGGCGGCCCCTGCGCCCCCGCGAGAGGCGCGCTGGCTCCTCCCGACGCTGACCTGAAGGGGGCGCCGCGCGTTGGCGCCCCGGGCAAAGGGGGGGGGCCCGCAGCCAGCCTCCCCGCGCGGAGGAGGGGGCGGGCGGAGGACCCCGACAGAAGCGGGTTTCCCCCGCGCCTCGGGAAAGGGTCGCGCGGAGTCCGGAGGCCGGGGCTCACCCGCCGCGGGACTGAGTCAGTGTTTGCACGCTGGTCACCAACGAGAGGCCGCGGGGCGTCGCAGCCCGCTCTCTGGTCTCCGCGGCTGGAGGAGGTCGCGAGCTGGCAGGGGGAGTTTGCCACCTGGCTGGTTGGCTTGGCTTGACTCAGTCCTTACTCTGGAGTTGGGAGGGAGAGCCTTTCTTTTCTCTCCTCGCACAGCCGCGCAAAGCGTCCAAAGTTTCCTGCCACTTGGGAATGAAGGCGGATCAAGTTCGAGCCCTGCTTCCTGGCTGGGACGACCCGAAAGTACCAGAAGTCTGGCCCGCGAGCTGCGCCTTCGGCTTCCCCAACAGTCACCCTCAAATGCGCGCCCCTTCCCTGGCCGAGCGCGGATGCGGCGGGTCCTGGGCTGGGGGAACGGGGAGACCCGGGAATTGGCTGCCGGCGCCGCGCCCGCCCCTGCCCAGCTCGCGGGCAGCGCCCGCCTTCCCGCTCGGCGGGGCTCCGCGCCCCCACCCCCGGGGACTTGCCCACCCTGCAGCATCGCTGGAGGAGGAGAGTAGGGGCTACGCTCCCAGAGGTACAAAGTTCGAGTCCTCACAGGCTACCAATGGGGGGGGGGCTTGATCCGTCCCACGGACTCTGCACACACACCACGGGGGCGCCCAGGGTCAAAAGTGTCTTTGGAGTAAACCTGACTTTGTGAAACCTCGAACTCTGGGATGTCCACGTCCCTTTCTCATTCCAGAAGTTCAGCTGAGCTTTGGATAGTAACTGTCCCGCGACCTGATGGGGACCCAGAAGCCAAGTGAAAGCCAGAGGTGTGCGAATTTTTTTTTAAAAGACCCACATCTTATAAATGTGAGATTTTTATCAGACAGTACAGATTACTTAAAGCGTACCATTTCTCCGCGATCCAATTTTATTAGGATTTACTCTCATTTGTGCTCCACTTCTCTGGGGAAATAATGCTTTGATTAATGTAATCCTGGCCCGGGATTCGCCACATGCCCCTCGCCCCTCTCCCAAGAGAAAGGGCCTGTTTGACAAACAATAACAGACCAGCAACTCTTGCAATCTGCCCACACCTTTGGGGGTGGCTGGGGAGAGGGTGACACACGTTCAAACGCCGTTTGCTAAATGCAATGGTGAGAGAAGGGAGCCAGCTCAGAAAGGAGCGAACTTTCCAGACGCAAAGCCCTGAGCATCGAGGCGCGGGGGCTCATGGGGAGGGACTCTGGGTGGGATGCGCGCGTGGGTGCATGTGTGCGCCTGTCCTCTGTTTGCTCCCAGTGTCTGCCTCTTTGTCCCCCGCCACAGGCCTCCGCCACTCTCCGTGGGCAGTCCCCGGACCCAGGGCGCGTCCACAGCGCCCACCCGCGGCCCCAAAACACCTCGAGAGCAGATCTTAGGAGATAACTAGGCACCGACCTGAGGTGCCCTGCAGCTGCCAGACCCTCAGCTAGAAACCTAGAACGTGGGATCCAATTCAATGGTTCTCCTCATGCATACATGCATGTCTCCATCCATCCATGCATACATGCATACCATACAAATCCGCGGCCGCGGGCTGGCAGAGCTGCACCTCCCTTGCTTCGGGTTGAGAACGGGCGCCTCCTTTCCCGCTCTCCCTCCTCCCGCGCAGCCCTGGCCCCCTCCCGAAGGGAGAACAACAGCTCAATTACGGAAAGGAGCGAAGGAAAGAAATCCCAGGCTCGGAGGCGCCCGCTGCTGCTCCTCTGGTCCCCTTCCCTTACGCCCCGTCCCCACCCCCACCGTCCCCAGCTCGGGGAGGGCGGGGATGCGGCGGTGCGAAGGGGTCCTGCCCTGCTCCGCCAGAACAAAGCCCACCGCGGGAGCCCGCGGCCGCGCACGGAGCCGGTGACAAAGGCGGGCGGGCGGCGCCGAACTCCAAGTCGGCGCTCCTGCGGTGGAGCGGGAAGGAGGCCTGGAAGGTGGGGAGCGATTTGCACCCTGTTTTTCCTGGACTGCTCCCTCTTGCTCTTGTGTACCCAATGACCTGTGAGGGTGACTCGGCGTTCACCTCTTCGCTGTCCCGCACCCCTATCTCCCTCTCCCGTGTCCCTTTCGGTCCCCAATCTTCCCGCTTTTTTCTCCGCCTTACTCCGTTTACCTTTTCTCCTCCCTTTGCCTTTTTTTCTTTTTAATCTCTTTCCATTTTTCTTTTCCATAGAAAAGCAATGCTAATTTGACTTCTGAAAGCCGCTGTGGACGTTCAAACGACAGTTTCAAAGACCTTACAGGGCAGTGCTTAGGGAGAAAGGAAGTAATGGGATCCTCTTAATTTTATTATGCAAACTGTGATCTAAAAAAATAAAATAAAATGCAGTCTAAGGAAGCGGAGCTTAGCCCTGGGACCCCCACAAGCCGCCACCTATTCGGTAGAAGTCGCTTCTGACAGCCACAAATGGGCGGCGGGGGCGGGGTGGGGGGGTGCGAGATCTCTCCGCTCCGCAATGGAGTCCTCGAGCGTTGGTGTCCCCCAGGGCAAACCTAGCTTCTAGGGAAAGTTCCAATCGGACTTTATAACCTTGGCAAGGAATCGCCTGTCAGACCCCTGCAAGGAAACTGCAGTGTTTTCGAACTTATGATACAATAGTCAGTGTTTCTCCAAGTCAAGTTTTGTTCGTTTTTGCGCTGTAATCGAAAAATAAAGGAAACAGCCTAGGCCATTTGGACAATACATGCCGTGACTTACGGGGATTTTTGCATCCTGATATAATATTAAATTAAAATTTGACATCTGTCAAGCATCACTGTAAGCCTGGGATCCTCCCCTTGGGCTAACTGAGTAAGCAGGCTCCCTACAGAAAATTTGAGAGGAGAGGAGCCTTCAAAGAAATAGGGGATACGTAACTTTTAACTTGGGGCAAACCCCAGTACATGAAGCTACAGGGAGCAAGGTCACTTAGTTCTACTATCAAAGTCTCTTTACCAGATATAGGACTGAAATTATATTGCTGCAAACCATAGAGTAGTTGAAATATCAAATTTCAATAAGCATTGGTAATGTATTTTAAAGTTGGGAATGTATTTTAAAGGTGAACAAAATAGCCACACTTTCTTGAAGACCCCCTGTGGCTGACAGGTCCATGGTGGGCCTAAGGAGGGACCTGGACATGAAGTGGGAACTTCCACATTCACAGAAGAGACACCACACAAGCACCATTTGGGGAAAATGTCCAAACCATCAGCCTTCAGCCTGGTAAGCTGCACCCAGCTCCTCAGACAAAAGCTGAGTTCCAATGCCAAAAAATCTAATAATAAAAAACAGAGACACCAAAGTGCAAGAATTGTTTTCTGATGTGCCACGATGACACTTGTTCATCACAAAACCTCCCAGTTCCAGCCAGAAAGGAGACACTGTATAATGTATAGGGAATGGTCTGGATAGTAAGTGTTCCCAAAGGAGAGGAAAGTTCAGTTCTGTTCGAACCACAAGCTCCAAAAATCCAACCACTCCTGATAAGGCTGAGTTAATATTTCTGGGTTTTGTTTTTAAAAACACAGACACAAATACGTACGCGAGCGCGCACGCGCGCGCGCACACACACACACACACACACACACACACCTCAAGCTGACCTTGGAATATTTTTCTAGCTAGGACATACCCACATGTTTTGGTTAATAAATCATCATCATCACTCTGGTCAATCAGCTGGGTTCTACGTTACCTAGCCCTGTGAATTTAAATTCGAAAAAGACCATTGTGTTGGGGGGTAGGGGGGTGGGGAGGTGAGAGGGGCAGGCAAGAATAGTCCATCACGTTGTGTCAGCTACAGCTTCCCTAGCGATTGGTAGTTTTCATTACCAGACTTGTCAGGTGCATACACGAAGCTAGAGTGGGCAAACACTTAGAAATGGGTTGTTTTAAAAGCATGCACTCGATAACCAACTTATCGTGCCTTTTTCATTTAGATGCCACAATCCGAAATGGCCTGTAGTTTAAAGCGGTCCTATGAGCATCAGAAGTAAAGCTTCTTACTATTAGGTGAGAATTTATCGTGACTGAATTTATAATTGCTCCTCCAAACCCATCTTAAAAAAAACCAAAAACTAAGTGTTTGCTCCTTTCCTACAGATCAGATAAATCAGTTATCAAAGTGATACAAAGAACTGGGCTGGGTAGGGGAGTATCCGCAAGCTAAAAAAAAAACAAACAAACAAACTTAGGAGGACCAAGAAACAACTCATCCACTGCCAGCACGACAAATACTCACTTCCACCCAAAAGCTGCTGTTGAAGAGCCCTTTCCTTTGTATATGGCACACAGTGTGGGTTGTGAGAATGCTTAACATTTTAATTTGTAGATGGTAATGGCAAATGTGCTTCTATACTGCTAAGGCGTCAGAGCACCTTATTCTCAAATGGAAGCAAATGAGTAAATGCCCATTTTGTGTTTTGTACATTTGACCCAGGTAATGTTCTTCATTCTCTCATTTGGCAAAAGCAATTTCACCATCCCCAACAATTAAAAGTCTAGTTTTGCCCAGCACTCGGGATCTTAATTCATACCCAGCTTGATCGTTTTCCACCTCCAAATCATCATAGAATCCTAACACGATTTCTATAATATGTCAGTTCTCAAATTAACTTGTTGCTTTACCCAGAATTATTATTTTCTGTTTCTTTTACTTAACACTATAGGTATCATAAGGAGCCAGCATTCTTTTTCATTTGTGTGTGTGTGTGTGCGTGTGTCTTTAAGTACCTTTGCAAGAAAGGAAAGTAAGTAGCAGCCAAGATAGTTACAATCACAGATCTCCTGAAATCCCCCCCCCACAAAAAAATCAGGCTCTAAATATGTACAATTATTGCTTTTCCCCAAAAAAACTGTCTGGCTAACTAGAAAAAAGTTTCCTTTCTCCTTAATAATTTCTAGATGCATTTAGCAAGCCTGGGTGCACAAATTAATCTAGAGCTTTGAGGCATTTGTCCAGTTCACGTGAATCTCCCCCAGAAGTCTTTTGTCTGAAAAGTCCAGAGAGCTGAAGAAAAAGCAATGTTTGGACTCAGATTACACAGTTTCCTCAAGTTTCCACCTTGTTTTATTAGCACAAACCTGACAGTACATTTCCTGACTCTAAATGTGAGCGCTCGCGTTCGAAAATCATGGAATTAAAATGTTGTTCAGAGTATCTGTTTTGCTTACATTATTCCCATAATCTCTCAACTCTCCTGGAATTAAATGCCATTTATAAATCCAAACCTTGACTTTTTCAAGTTAGTTTCAAAGAAAAACTTCTCGTGGCTGGAACCTGGTTGACTTGGAGATGAGTTTGAAAGAATAAGGTGTCTTTCCCCCTCTTCCAGAGGGACATTAGAGCTTTCACTAAATGTACCCCCTTCCTAACAGGCTCTGTGACACATTCACAGGTGCGCTGAACCACTGAACTGTGGAAGCCAGCTTCTCACTTCCAGTCACTCATGGCTTCCCTTCCTTAGTCATGGTCTCTAAATCTCCTTGGGAAAATTGTTAGTGACAAACCGGCTGATTCCTCAGAACCGGTCAGGATTTGCCCTTCACTATTTTAGGAAGTTTTCCGCACATCTTTTTCATCCTTTTGCCACGATAAAGTTCAGTGTTGATTGGCAGTATCTAAAAATCTCTGAGGCGGAAAGCCTGTGCTCTATTAAAACTTTTCTCCAATTGTGTTAAGTAATATTGTCCTAAAAAGTTTCAAGCCCACAGTTATCTCTCACCGATGGCTATTTTGTCTTTCTTTTCCCTAACAAGGCTTTCCAGAGTAAATCCAAAATCCCTCCACAACTGTAGGAAGTAGCAAGAATTGAAGTAGCCATTAAATAGCAAATGGAGTAAAAGGGATCCTGGAAGCCTTGACTAAATCTCCAAGGGCTTGAGTTTAATTTAGAAGTCAAAGCATGTATCAAGTTGAAGAACGTTTATTATTTAACAGATAATACCTCAGAACGCATTTTCGCTCTCTTGACTGCTTCCCCCAAATACGACCTGAAAGGCAGCTTCTTAAGTAACTTAGTCTGTGCCCTTGATAATTTTTAAATGTTTTTGCTTTCACAGCCCAATTCCGTTTTCCAGTCCTCCTATATACACTTCACTGAGAGAAATGGACAAATGCTTGTTTGGGGTTTTGTTTTTGTGTTTTTTTTTTTTTTCCTTTGTGGTTTTTTTGAACTGTATTTCCTTCAGGGCCATTTCACTGACAGGGACGGGTGGGAGACGGGAGACGGAGAGGTCAGGGTCCTCATATTTAAAACCCTCTGTTATGTAATGAATTCACTGCTCATTGTGAATATGCAGAGAAAGGTAGGGGTGTTTGTTCCTTTGGCAAGTTTGCAGAAGCAGATTTGCTTTTGAAACAGCTACATTTTACTCAGTACCTGCTAAGACGAGTCAGTGCGCCCCCTGCTGACAAGTCAATAATGCAACTCCTGAGCACTTCCAAAGTTTATTTTGTTCAGTAAACCGTGTCATATAAAATTAACAACAACCAATAAAATTAGCTTATATGTTTCAACTGTAAAAGTCCAAAACAAAATAAAGCTAGTTTTAGTGGCGCTAGAAATCTCTAGTTTGGCTTCTTCTCTTTGGCTGAACTAAGGTCCTTTTATCTAAAGCCCAGTGCACAAACATATAGCTTAATGTGACTAGTGTTCTTCCTTTTATTTCTTTCTCTATGGCAACCAATATGCTCTGCTCAGAAATGTTCCCCATCAAGGAAACAAATGATCTTCAGGGAGCAGCTCTATATGGCATCTGGTCCAATGGAGCACAGAGAGTTAACCCCAGTCAAAAGCAACGCTGCCAAGCACGTAAACAAGGAGTGGAAAACTGGCGATTCTTACCCCCCTCCCCAACTGAAACCTCTTCCTCTCCTTACAAACCATTTCACTGATTTGGCATCAACTGCTTCCAAAGAAATTATAAATTTTAAATTGTAAGGTGCTCCGGATGCAAAAGTGCAATAAAATTCCAGCCATTTGATTCTACCCCCTCATCACACTAGACGCAGCTTCCTTTAAAAAGAACAAAACCAAGAAGCTTTTACAATCCTCTCCAGCCTATTTCACTAAGGTAAGGTGCCCACACAGGCTTGGCCTTGGCCTAGCTATTTCCTCCAGCCATATTTATCTAATTAACTGCACCTCACAAGTAACTTCCCCCTGGATTTTTACAAAACCCAGGGACAGTGGCGAGGGGAGGGGGGGAGCAAAGCCAGCTGTCAAAATGGAAAACAAAGTAAAATCTAGTTTTCGATAATAAAGCTCCTGCTTCCTTTGGGAATAAAGTGTAGGATGTCCTGGTTAGTTTTGATTGATCGCCCTCTTTTCTGATGGACTTTCACTACCGAGCTGGGAGGCAGTGACTAAGACTGCTCCCCAGACTCCGCATTAACCAGGGGTGCACTGACTTCCTGCCTCCTCTTCCTCCCCTGCTTCCTTCCACTGCGGCTCTCTGCCCTCCCTTTGCCAAGCCCCCCCCCATCCCCCTGCTCCCAGCAGGAATCCCCCCACCACAATCCCAGACAAGCACACACGGGTCACCACATCAGCCCTGGCTACAGAAAGGGGGTATCTTCCCCTCTAGTCCTGATTCTCTAGGAGAAAAAAAAAAAAACCAAAACAAGAAATATGTATAATACTGCGTGCTTTATAATCATTTTTTCTAGGGCTCCCCCCCCGCCACAATCAACAATTAAAATTAATAACACTCTCCTCCCCCCACCACAAAAAAGTGAAATGCCTCACTGTGGGGAGCTTTGGAATGAGTCCATCTTTTTATGTAATATTTTAGCAGGGTTGAGTTTTTTTACTCTCCCCCAGCACACTTTCCCTTCCTTCCTTCAAAACAGTTGCTCTGTGAACCCTCTCTTGTCCCAAGCAATGAAAATAAGCTCCCAAACCTACAAGAGCATAAATAAACCAGAAAAGAGGGGGAGAAAAGGAAAAAGCAGGTAAAGAAAATGAAAAGGACTTACCGAGCAAACTTCCAGGGTTAGATTTTTAAATAAAAGAAGATGCTTTATTATTTTTTTTAAAGGTGCCTTGGGGGGGGGAAGGCATATTCTCAACTCCCCAGAACCGATGCATCCTTAGTCTTCCCCTTACACGGACTCCTCTACACCCAGCTCTCCACCAGTCTATTATTTTCACCAAAATATATGAAAATGTATGCAAATGAAAATCAGCACTAACTGTTCTCCCCTTGTTATATACTTTGGATTTTTTTTCCCAGACAAAACAATCACACTCGGCAAAGGGAGGGGGCGGATGGGGTGGGGCTGGGTGGGGGGAGGCCGGGGAGCGACTCGAGAACTAAGTACGCGGAAAGGGGGGAGGACGAAGGGGACAGACCTCGGAACAGAAGTGTATTTCTGTTATCGAGGAGAACAGCGTTTTGGGGGGCTTCCCATATGCACACACACCCTCCTTGAAAAGAAAGAAAGTGGATCGGCGTGCAAAGGCGTTATCACGTTTCATCAGGCCACCTGAGACTGCTTTTGAAAGCGTGTACTGTGAAATTCATAGCAGTAATTTAGACAAAATCCTCACTGTATATTAATGAAAGGCGGCCCCATGGCTCTGTTCCTATCCTCCCCATTCAGTGTAAACAAAACCACGAGACTCTCTCGGTTTTTGAGCCGGATCCAAGCAAAATCGGCAGGAAAGGAAAACACGGGGTGCTGGCACCGACTATTCAAACGTCTGCACCTGGAGATCTCAGATTTATTCAATGAAATCTGTGTTCCATCTTTTATATATACATATACACATACATAAATATAAAAAAGGAACCTTAGGGGGACGTAGAGGGAAAAAAATCCGTTCTGTTTGGGGTTTGGTTACGGCTGCCTTTCAGATCTGTCCCTTAGCAATAATGGCTTTGCTAAAAACCTACCTACGACGGTATCTCTCACCCGGCAAGCAGGAGCTGGACGAGATCCTACATAAATCCTACGCGTCTACTGTTAATCTTGAGATCACGCAAAGGCGTAGCTTGCGGCTGGGCTGGAGAGCTCTGGCTTTAACTGAGTTCACCTAACTGCGTTCAGCCAGAGGAATTATTCATCGGGAGAGGGCAGCCCGGTTCACAGTTTAATCGGAGCACCCCGGCGGCTCCGCACCCATCTCCAGGGCCGCCGCTCGGCGGCGGGCGCCGCTGGAGCTCAGGACTGCCGGCTGGAGGAGCAGGCTGGGGGCGGCGGGCACAGGGCTGGCGCACCCTCAGCCAGGGGTGCGGGGTGCACGCCCACGCACACTCATTAGGAACGCTGTATTTATTGAATGTCCGAGTTGGGTTAGTTCATTGGAAATCCCCGAGGAGGGTTCAATTTGCCCTTGTTTTCGTTGCCACTTTCTCTTTTTTCTTGGTTCGCTGAGGTTCCTCTGTGCAGCGTTTCCGCTTGGCCGCGTCCCCCCACCCCCGCTTCTCCCGCCTACCCTGCGCGCGCCCCCTCCCGTCCCCCTTAACCCTTTCAGCTGGGCTGAGGCTGAGAAAGCGTTTGTCGCCGCCAGCCCATCCACTACGCAAACCCATCTGAAACAGAAAAGAAAGAAAAAGCACCACTGTGTCTAAGAATAGCGAGCAAGCAAAACACCACTAATAACCATAGAGGGGGAAAATATATATATATATATATACACACACACACATATATATACTTATGCACACACACGCACAATGTAAGCGGTGGAGGGCGCGGTTAGTGGATCCTGGTTCTTTAGGCCGGCTCCTGCTGCAATGGGAATTCCCGGAGCCATTGGGGTGGAATATACAGTTACGACGGATCTATGCGGAAAGGTCGAGCTGATTGCTTTTCAAATACATCGCAGGGCTCTGCTGACCGGCACCCTCCAAACACACAAGGACACGCTCGCTACTTGCTTGAATCCCAGAGGAGGGGGGAGGGAAAAAGGGAGGGAGCAAGGAGAGGCAGAGAGGGGGTGGGGGAGACAGCGAGCCGCGGCAGCGAGCGGTCCGTCTCGCACGCGCGGGCACCGCGCTGGTCCTGGGCTGCAGGTTTCCCAGATGATGGCATCCGAGAACTTAAACAAAGGGGGACGCCGCCGGCGCAAAGCGGCTGCAGAAAGTTGCGGTGGCGGATTTCCAAGGAGCGTGGCCACGACCCGAGCCCTTGGCGATGCGAGCTCTCCCTTTCCCCCCCCGCCGAGACACAGACGGGGGCCGGCTGGTGAAGGAAAAAGGAAACTTTGAAACCACTGGGGATACATCTGCCTATAGGTATTAGCATGAATGCTGCATCCACGCCGCGCGCTTTACAAATCTCTGGAACCGGGGTGGGGGGCGGGGAGGGCGGCAACACAACGCAGTACGAGGTGAAGTGGGTAGGTTGCTATTTTTCATGATTTTTTTCCCCTCTTCATTTTCCTTCCGAGTCTAAACCCCCCCCCCTTCTCCCATCCCTCCCTCCCTCCCTTTTTTCTCCCCTTTCATCCCCCTTCCCAGACTGGTAGCGAACGCCCAGTGCTGCGGAGAGAACGGCAACCTCTCGGCTGGACACTAAGAGTTAAGATGTGGCGGAGGGGGTGGCGGGGGAGGGGCGGAGAGGAGAAAGTGGCGAGGGGGAGGGAGGCTGGGCGAGGGGGGGGGACGACAGATTTCCAGCTTCTACGACGCTCTGCCTAAATTAAAAAGCAACCAATCGGAACGGCCGGAAGGGGGGCCGCTCGTCCTGAGCCAGTCATTCTGGGCCTGCCAATCACCCAGCGGGTAGCCAATCAGCGGGGGCCCTGGTGCTCGACTTCCTTGTATTTGGGAAAGTGTGGTGGTGGGTGCGCGCTCGCGGCGGAGGGTAAACATTCGACAGTCCCTGCTCTGAGAGGGAGGGACAGAGAGCGAACTGTCAGATCCCAGCGAGAGCGGGCGGGCGTAGAGAGGGAGAGGGAGTGAGAGAGAGGGAGGGAGAGGGAAAGTGAGAGAGGGAGAGAGAGCGCGAACGAGGGCGCAGAGCGAGCTCCCGCTGCAACTCCGCTCCGGCTCGGCCAGCGCCAGCGCCGTCGGTGCACTCTACGAGCCGTGCAACGTGCCCACTGGAGTTGGTTGTGTATCAAGGATCCCCTATATGCACACACACACCTCCACCTCCACCAATGCACTCTTCTTCCTCCTCCTCCTCCAGACAACTGCTGGGAAAAAAATAAAACACCAACCCCAACCGTCAGCAACAAGGTAACAGAGCCATTCGACCTCATTTTTCTCCTGTTCAATTTTTTCCTTGTTGTATTTGTTTCCTAATTTCTGCCCAAAAGGAAAGATGTCGCATCAGACTGTGACTGTTGCGAGGAGAATGAAAAAGGACTCTTGTTTCAGAGGCAACCAAGAGCTCCGGCAATAGCAACTTCAGAGAAATGCACCATCGCAAGAAGTTTTCCTAGGACAGAACAAAACTTGAAACGAGAGGACCAGAGGAGGAGAGCAGGAGCCAGCCTCTCCTCTCCGCACAGGCGAACAGCCAGCATCACCACGCCTTCAAGGACGAAAAAAGTTTTACTACTCTAAAGGAAAACGAGTGAAATGTGTTCCTGAGGAGGAAAGAAGAGAGCGGGCAAGGGAAGGAGCGGTCCGGTTGCTGGTCATCCATAATTTGGTTAAGGAAGAAAGGAAGGGCTGCTTTCTTTGTTGTCTCCGGTGAAATCTTCACTTAGCAGGTGGACTGAGCCCCGCACCCGGGCAGAGTCCGCACTCGCCCGAGAACAGTAGGAGAAGCGGGAGCCGGCGCGCCCCGCCAAAGAGACCGGAGCGCAGGCCCGCGCCCCGCCCGGTGAGCCCCGCTGGAGCGAGCGGAACGCGCCGGGGCTGGGGGGCGGCCACGACCCCCCCTGAAGGGGGCGGCCACGGAGCGCGCCCCGAGAAGCGAGCCCCCCTCCCCAGAGCGCTGCTCCAGCTGCTGCTGCTGCTGCTGCTGCTGCTGCTGACCAAGGCCGGCCGGCGACCCCCGCGCCCTGCCGAGCGGCCTTGCAGCTGCAGCCGGGGGCCGCGGCGGCGG
>NC_048221.1:62352929-62368170 GCF_002007445.2 Ailuropoda melanoleuca | reverse complement strand
CCGCCGCTGCCGCCGCACACCTCCCGTCCATGGCCGGAGGCCAGCAGCCGCCGCCTCAGAGTCTGCTCTACTCGCAGCCCGGGGGCTTCACGGTGAACGGCATGCTGAGCGCGCCCCCGGGTCCGGGCGGCGGCGGCGGCGGCGCGGGCGGCGGCGCCCAGAGCCTGGTGCACCCGGGGCTGGTACGCGGGGACACGCCCGAGCTGGCCGAGCACCACCACCACCACCACCACCACGCGCACCCGCACCCGCCTCACCCGCACCACGCGCAGGGGCCTCCGCACCACGGCGGCGGGGGCGCGGGGCCCGGACTCAACAGCCACGACCCGCACTCGGACGAGGACACGCCGACGTCGGACGATCTGGAGCAGTTCGCCAAGCAGTTCAAGCAGAGGCGCATCAAACTCGGCTTCACACAGGCCGACGTGGGGCTGGCGCTGGGCACGCTGTATGGCAACGTGTTCTCCCAGACCACCATCTGCCGCTTCGAGGCCCTGCAGCTGAGCTTCAAGAACATGTGCAAGCTCAAGCCGCTGCTGAACAAGTGGCTGGAGGAAGCGGACTCGAGCACCGGCAGCCCCACAAGCATCGACAAGATCGCTGCACAGGGCCGCAAGCGCAAGAAGCGGACCTCCATCGAGGTGAGCGTCAAGGGCGCGCTCGAGAGCCACTTCCTCAAGTGCCCCAAGCCCTCCGCGCAGGAGATCACCAACCTGGCCGACAGCCTGCAGCTCGAGAAGGAGGTGGTGCGGGTCTGGTTCTGCAACCGGCGCCAGAAGGAGAAGCGCATGACGCCGCCCGGGATCCAACAGCAGACTCCCGACGACGTCTATTCGCAGGTGGGCACCGTGAGCGCCGACACGCCGCCGCCCCACCACGGACTGCAGACGAGCGTGCAGTGAAGGCAAGGGGCGCAGCGCAAAGAGGGCCGCCGCCGCCGCCTCCGCAGCCGCTGTCAGCACCGCCACCAACCCCCGCCGCCGCCGCCGCCGCAGCGCCAACCCCGCACTGGGGCCGCACCGGGCCGGGACGGNGAGGAAAAAGAGAGAGAGAGAGAGAGACGGACCAAGGAGACATTTCTGAAGTCCAAGGAAGGAGGGGCAAAACAAAACAAAAGCGTAATAAATACCCAGACTGTTTTATATACATATATATAACAAACAAAACCGGAAGAGAAAAAGGAGGCGATCATGAGATCTCGTTTATACTGTGGTGGTGTTTCCTTTTTGTTTTTCTTTTTCTTTTTAAGGAAGGGTGAAGATGCCTAGCGCACCAAAACTGTACTCGTGAGGTTTTTCCCACCCTAGGAAGTCCTACACGGCAACGGTGGACAGCACCTAGCACCTGCCTCGTCCTCTCCTCTTTAAAATTTTAAAAAAAAGAAAAAAGAAAAAAAAAAAGCACCCCTCTCTCCTTTTCACTCACTCCCCCCTCCAAAGGGCTGCCTAAAGTGATCTACCAAAACTTTCTTTCCTGGGAGCGACCTGAAAGAAAGCAGAGGCACCGGGTTTAATCAGGGGATGACTCTGCTCCGGGGCCCTGTTTCTCTTGGCCATGTTAAAGTCATTTGGGGACAAATTGACTATGAAATGGGATGGAGAAAACAAAGAACAGTCTTCAGGAAAAAAAAAAAAAAAAGGAAATATTCACAGCTTCTGAAATTAACAGACTGAATAACAAAGCCAAAAGAAAAAGTATCCTCAAAGTAACCTTGGAAATAAAGCATCACGAAAGAGCAGAGGGATGGGCGAGGGAGAAGGGGATGTCCTGCGAGGAGTGGGAGAGGCCCGGCCGAGTCCTGGGCAGGGCGGGCGGACTGGGCGCGGAGCGAGGCCCCGCCACCAACCCCGGCTTTAACGGCGGTCACTGGGGTGGATGAGGCCTAAAGATTCCACCGCTAATATTTTTTTTATTAATATTTTTTATTTTTTATTTCTGGACTGACTCAGATAAAGAGATTTAGAAGGACTGAGCACCAGCCGATGCACTTCTCTGGACTTCTCTCCTCAATCCGTTGCCAACTTTGATTGAATGGGTGCTGTGGATGTGATTATATAATACTGCCATTTCCAAGCAGTGTTTTTGGTAGGTTTTAATAAACAGACTTTTCAAAAGACGGCAATATAGAATTGTTAGATCCGTTGTTGATCTAAAAATATTTGCTTTATATTTTCATTAAATGACTTCTTTTAATATTTTATTCAGAATACTTATGAACTGCTGCAAAACGGTAATTTATTTTTCCCCAGATCTTGTATTACGTGTTTTTTTCAGACGAGCACAAATCAAAATGAAATGAGAATATGGACAGTTGCTAGGTAGTAAGGGTATCTTTTGATGTGATCATTTGATTGTAATTTAATTTGAGTAGTGATTCCGTAAGAGCTGATCGAGAAAATAAATTTGTTAGAATGAAATAGTCTGTGTCTGATGCATAAACGCTATGTGGGAAGAAAAGAGTTCTTTAGAAAATATTTTTTTACTAATGCAAATTCTTACGTGACAGCACCAAGGAGGCAGAGCCTGGCCCACCCTAGGTGTATTTGGGAATACGGAGGAAAGGGCATGACAGAAACTGCTAGTACTTTGACAGAGTTGGCACTCCTTGTTAATCCATAGATCTCACAACAGTTTTCTCTCCCTTGGTTTCAGTGGGTGTTTTTAGTGTTTTTAGGTGAGAATGTCTAAAGACTAGTCCTTTTCTTGGAGATACCTGTGTCCTTTATCATCTTTACCAGAAGACTGGACTACAGCACCAGTAAAAATGTGCCAACTGGTTATTAATGGTTAATACAGAGCGCCCCCCCCAAATTTAGCCTCTCTTTTCCCTCCGGTCCCCCCAACCATACTGCTAAGTTTCTTTCCTCTTTTGCTGAAGACTAATACTTGTAAAGACTAGCTTACAAGTGATTCTATCAAATATTTTTATATTAATTACTTCCCATTAATAACTAGATGCAATTCAATTTAAATTATGAAGCTGTTTTGGTGTTTTGTTTGTTTTTCTTGTACTGGCAGAAAGTAGTTCTAAAATCCTGATTGTGGGCCACACTGCATTACCCTCAGTGTGATTACCAGCTCAGACTTAAGATTCTGTATTTCTATGTTCTGGTCTTTCCCCAGTATGATTCTGTATCTTCTTTACTGGTGCTGGGGCTTTGAGCCTTTTTTGATCAGTCTTTAGCTACACCCTGCAGAGCGGTCACATTTATCAAGTTAATGTATCAATATTTACAATGTGGGAAAATGAAAGTATAATGCCTCAGGTTGTGAGTACTACAGACGCAAAAGACTCTGCTCAGTTGAGTCCCTTCCTATTGTACTTCTAAAAAAGTATTTGGGAGTGATAAAGCAATGATTTTATGGATTAATTTCCTCTTAATCTCATTTAGCTGTCACTCACTTTCTGCCTTCTCTCATCTTCCTCTCTCTTCCTCTGATATCGATGCAGGGGTTAAAAAACCCGGAAAACTGTGAGAGCAACAAGGAACAGTCATTTCTTCCAGACAGACCCTGTGTCACTTTCATAAATCAAGCCCAGCCAGATGGCCATGTATTGGGTTGCATTATTTTAAACACCAAATCGTACTAAAAATCACAATCATTTTGATTTGTGAAATCTGAAAAAGGCCATATTTATTAAACAGAGAGAAGGAAAAAAATGAAAACAAGAAACCACAATTTACTTTTCTTTGCCTTCTTGCTTCCTATTTCTCTTGCTATTGTAACCTCTCTGCCCAGCAAATTTACAACCTGGAGTGGGGGTCGGGGGTGGGGGACAAACTTCATCATTTTTTTGAGTGTCTACAGGGGCAAGCAAAGAAGGCCTTATGAGAAAGCTGAGGACTGGGTGTGGTGGTTTTTATATGGTGGATACTACTGGCACGTGAGATGAAATCCTATTTTCCCTACAGGAATGGTAGTGGTTGATTAGACAGAGAATGGGTCTATTTAAAATTTTAGGAGGTATTTGCTTACTTGATTTGGCTGACAACAAAAGAACTAACATTAGATTTCACACTGTTTTCTATTAAAAAGCAACCTTTGCTGATTACTTTGGAAGGAGCCCAGATTTAGGGGCAGCAGAGTAACTTTTCATTGGAGAAGATGGGAAAGAAACCCCATTTTATTTCACCATTTTGCGTTTTTAAAAGTGAGCTCATGCTTGCACTCCATATTTTAAAAAAAAATCAACCCTTTGAATGTATTTACAAAATGAAATTCATGGCTGAAAAACAAAAGAGGGCAGCTATACTGAGAGGTTTTGTGCTAAGGCTTATATTGTTACACATGTAAATAATGAAAATATTGTTATATATCACCAGATCTTTTTAATGAATTTGGTCATTGTGTTCCTTTGCAGCGCAAGTGTCTTGTGCTTCGTAAAGTGCCCATTTGTTTCCTCCATTTCAATCCACCCCCCTCCTCCCCTTCCAACCCAAAGGAAAGTGACAAAGTTCTGTTCCATCAATCTGGCTAATCCCAAGCTAGGCCCATTTATAGTTTGCAGCGTCCTGTGGTTCCTGATGAGTTGTCCAAGCCCCTGTCACCTCATTCACCCAACCATCTTCCCCTGCAAGTCTGGGCGATAAATCACTCAAGGTGTATTTAAAATAGTCACTTTGCTGTTGTTGCTCTGCCTTTTTTTTTTTTAATACTTAGCCAAGGACTACTTCTTTGTTCCAAAATAGAACTGTTCATTATTGATCTTAGAGATCCCCTCTGCTTCCCTGTAGCCTCCAGTGTTTGCTTATTACCATGCTCATAATCTGTTTTGTATGAATGGTTTTCAACATTCAGAGAATAATTGGTTCTAATATTAAATGCAGTATATACTATTGATAGTTTTATTGATAAGTGTAATATTTTAAATAATTTTAACAATTAAATTTGTTTTTTAAATTATATATTTGTAAAGTATTTATCCTGTTGGAAGCAACAATATATTGTTGTATTTATTCGTTTATTTTTGTAATAAATGATCAACCTCTTCAAGCTAAATCAAAAATGACACTTTTATATATTTATACAAAATGCATTTTAAGATATGGGCATATTTGCACCAATTTGTATGTAAATATAGTAAGAGCCATCAATAACTTGTAGCTTTCAGAACTAAATTGAAGGAAGAAACCTTCTCTCCACATGGAGTTTAGTTTGCCCAAGTTCCAGGGTAATTAATCAAACTCTAAAATGGATGCAACAAGTATTGGCACTAGATGCAGACTTGAAATTAATTATTTAGGAGGTGGACCTGGTTTTTTTCAAGGCAGAAGGATAGAAAGGAAAGAATTCTCTTCTTTCAGGAAATGCACGTGGCTGACTGGACCGATTAGGACAGAGGCTATGTATCAGTGATAAACCCTAATACCTGGCTGTGCTCGGACATCTATGCTGGGGGACAGGTGTGGGGAGTTAAGACTTCGAGGCTATCCGTGACTCAGAAGCAAGGTGATTAGAAAAGAAGAGTTGTGTTATGTTTGTTTTTTTAAAAAATAGCTCTTCTTGAAATGTCTGTGAGTGAAGAATCTGTCTGCTAGTCCTGTTACTGACAGCGTGAGCCATCAGTACAGGTGTTGGTGTTGCTGGTGTTGGTAAGAGTGAGGCGAGTCAGAAGTGTGGGGGGCACCTCTCCAGCTCTCCGGGTTCTGCAGGTCACTTGGTCATCTCAGTTCCTCAGGGCGGCTGTTCCGAAGGCCTGGAGGTCACCCACGTGACCTCCCGGCTGCTGCTGGAGCTCCACCGTGGGCTTGATCTTGATTTCAATAAGGAAATCAGAGGGCTCTGGGTTTGCCTGAACTTTCCAGTCTAGGAAAGGAAATAGTGCGGAGGCTTGAAGACCTGGGTGGGGGTGGGGGAGCGGAGATAGCAAGAAGGGTACTTGTGTAATCAGATTCTTTGATTTTGTTAGCCCGGCTCATGGCCTATTAATTAGATTACTCTCTCTTTCATTCTTGATTTCACATCCGTGTTTGTTCCTGTATCCTAAAATGTGGGCGCGAGCGTGGCGAGCAGGAGCCTATGATGTCACTGCCGGCCAGCGGCGGCCGCCTGGCCTTCTGGAAGGACTGTGGGCTGCGTTTTTTATGAGTCTTATGAGTCGGGTCTTCCTCAAGGAAGAGTTGGCTCTGGAAGTGACCTCAGAGGGGTCTGGGAAGAGGGCAACTGTCATTCTCGCGGCCGCACGGTGTGTGCGCGCTAGTGTGTGTGTGTGTGTGTGTGTGCGCGCGCGTGCGCGCGTCTGCGCGCGCTCGCCGCGTGCCTGTGGGTGCTGGGGAGGGGAGGGGGCTGCGGAAATTTGCGGCCTGGACTCTCAAGCCCTAGGGATGCAGATGGCTTGCTCAGGTGCAGGGCCTGCCTCAAGTGGAAATGGGGACCCGAGGAGCGGAGGAGGGCAGCGCCGGGGCAACGGGCGGCAGAAGCCCAGCTTCTCTCTGGGACGCCGGGCGCCGAGGTGGGGCGGTGGCGGTCGCGGTGGGGTGGCCCGATCCCTGCTCGGCCCGGCCCGGCCGTAACAGCTGCTGCCAGTCCCACAAGTTGTTTTCCTCGTGGCGACCATTCAGCAAAAACGCACGATCCTTTCTCAAAGATTTAAATTTCGCGGATGAATTACCATACACCGGTTGCTTAGCAACTAAATTCAAGCAGGGCTAAGAATATGCAAGCTTTTTGTATTCTCATTAATAAAATGCCACTCTGACACAGCAACCCGACTTTGGATCACTGCAACTTCTGTAAAAGCCGTAGGAGAATACAAACCGATCCTGCCATTTAATTACAGATCAAAATGGCTTGAAACGCGATGTTTTGTTCATCTATCTTCCTAAAAGCGATGTAAAAAATAACGGCTTTTCAAGAGCAGTAGTAAATTTTTTTCTTTAATGGAGTTGTCTATCGGGGTTACTGATAATTGTCAACTGAAACTTTTTTGAAACACAGGTTGAAATATTCCTTTTCATCAACATCTCTACTCTCCCCCTCAGTCCCCTGTCCTCTGATCCTGCGCTCGTTCCCCAGCCTGAAAATAACAATTATTGCCATAATTCTGGAAATGCTCAGGCCTTGGGAGCCTTAGAAACTAAAGGGCAGTTGATGGAGCAATCGACAAGGCCGGTGGCTGGAGAAAACCTAAGAAATTGAGGAGAGAGAGAAATGAAAACTTGCGAAAGTTTCCTTGGAAGGTCGGTCGGCTCAGGTTCCAGAGGTCCTGGCGAACACTTTTTGGAACGCATAGGGGAATTAAAGGTAGAAATGCCCGTCGACCTCCGTTTCACGTTTGCGGATTTTCCGTGCTGGGGTCCAGCCTCCTCTCCCCGGAATTCGGTTGCCGCCTCCCCTTCCGCGGACCGCAGAGTTCAGAGGGGCTGAGTTCAGGGCCTGCTGACCCCGGCTCTCCCGGAGATCCACCTCCCTGCTGCCCCAAGCCCTGGAGCCCTGGAGGAAAAGTACAGACGGAGCTGGACCCCCTGGGTCTTCAAAGACTCTGGCCCAGCCCAGAGCCTGGGATTTACAGAAGGGGGGGGGGGGCACTTTGTGTCTTTTCGCGAAGGGTGCTGTGCCTGGAAGGGGACGCGCTGGCTCCCAATGAGGTTCTAACCCTTTGCTACAAACAGTCCAAACGGAGGGGGGGGGAGGGCGTAGGGGTCAGAGAGGACTGGCCTCGTGCGCGAGTAGGCCGCATTGTTTGGGAATGCGCCGGGATCTAGGAAGCCGGAGCTGTGCAGCGGGGGCAGGGCAGGAGGAGCCTGGCGGCTTTGTGAAGTTTCGGGCCTCCAGGCCCTGCGCGCCGCACTCGGGAATGGAGTGCTTGAGGAGCCCTGGGCACTTGGCCCGCGCCTCGGCTTCCCGCGTGTGGGGAAACGGGCGCCGGAAGAACGCCGGAGGAGGCTGCGTGTGCCCGTCCCCGTCCCGGTCACCTCCCGCGCCCCAGTCCCGGCCGGGGACTGCGGGCCCGGGGCCTGCGCGGCGATGCGGAGCTGGCGGCGGGCGAGCGCGGGCCGCAGGGAAAGGCAGGGGTGCCAGGCGGCAGGTCGGTGCCCAGTCCAGCCTCCAGGACGAGCGCACGCCGGCTTCGCTTTTGAAGCGGTAAAAGGAGGCCGCGGTCCGCTTTAGAAAGATCCAGGGGCAAAAGTGAAACTCTCCAGACTGGTTCCAAAAACATTCCCCGGGAGCCAAACCCCTTCGCTTGCACTTTGGGGCGCACGTGAGAACTTTAGAGGTGGCCCTTCTCCAGGTCAGTCTGGACGATTAAGGATAACGATACCCCCCTCCACCAACTGACTCAGTTTTACCCGATTTCTTTCTAGTGAATGGGGGGGGGGGAAGGTGGAAATCAAACCAGGAGTTGAAATATACGCTGTGTTAAGTGCTCAGAGGCATTAGAGTTCGTTTTTCAGTAAAAGGTACATAATAAACAGGAAGCCATTTATTTACAAATACAATTGCCCCAGACAAGCCACATTCCATGTACGTAATTCATTAATGGAGTTCGTTCCTTTTCCTCCCTTTGGAAAGAGAAATTTTAGCTTTTAAAAATAGCTGGGTCTTGGGGGAGGGGACAGAGCATGGTTAGTTACCTGTTCCTAGAAAAAGAAGCAGGGAAGTCTAGCCGATCTTGTCTGTGGGGGTGTTAAACAGTATAAAATAACCATTTAAAAGGTATGGAGAGCTTTTTTTCCTTTTTCACTCTTCAGAAATTAAGTTTGTGGGTCCGTGGTTGCTGTCACCAGAGTTGTCCAGTGGAAAGGCGCTGGTAATGTAATCCTAGTTGGTGTGTGCGTGCCTATACATGTGAACAAAACTAAAATTTAAATCACTTGAGCTGGCTGGGAATATAGCAGAATTTTATCTGTAAAACTCACTTAGTTGCCATAGTTTAAGAAACGTCTGTGGAAACGTGCCTGCCGTTCTCTCTCCTTCTTGAGGGGACTGATCCTGAGGGGACGCTAGCACAGGGCTGCCCAGTCACCAGTAGAAACCAGTACCACTCCCCTGGACAACCTGAGTTTGGCGTTTCCTCGTTTGAGAAGCTACCTTTAAGTGAATCCCCTGTCCCTGCGAGTTGGGAAGAGGGCCCTTGTTTGGGAGAGAGAACCGCCTGGGGGAAGGCAGAATCAAGTGTGGGTCTCTGGGTGACCTGATGAGAAGCAAGTACACATGAAAAGCACAGGACACGCTGAGGTGTGTCTGGGGCTTTGTGACATCCCAATACATGACATGTTTACAAAGGACAGAAAGAATGATAAACTGTTCATGTTTCATTGTTGTAGCTACAAAATAACAGAATAGACGCCGAGAGGAAAGCAAAAGCATCTTTTTAATACAAAAACAAAAGGACAAGGGATGTTCGATGAAGAGCTTTCTGGGAGATCGCACATTAGTTGTGTCCTCCAGGACCGCCTCTCGGCAGAAGGCAAGCCCATTTAGTCGGCTGGAACACTGCACACTGAAATAGAATAGATACTCATTTTAAAGAGCTCACTTTGTGCCAGCACTGAACGAAAAGGTGCCAAACCCTGCTACCCTCGCTCTACCCAGGTTCAGACAGGGCAACTTGGAGGTGTGAGTCGGGTTGGTCCCACTCCCCCACCCCCTGTCCCACAGGCAGGTTTGTCCCACTCCCCCGCCCCCCTGTAAGAATCTGGGAGGCAGTAGGTCTATTTTTCACTTACACTTCCAGGGTTGAAAGCTCCCCAGCAGAGTTTTAAAAAAATAAATAAGTCTCATCAGAAAGTGTAGTATCACCCAGAAACTAACAAAATGAAAATAAACGTCTTACTAGCTTGGTCTTGAGAATCTGTAGGTTACAATGTGGAAAAACCCATTAGTGAACACAATACCGTCTACAAAGTATTTTTAATGAACATTTGGGGGCGGGGGGAGAAGTCTTTCAAACTTGCTCAGGCGGTCCTACTGATTGTGCTCCTTGAAGATTCTTCCATTGCTTTAAAAATGTTTCGACCCCGAGGAATGTCTTTAACTCTTCGGAGAACAGTTTAATAGTTGTCCTGGACGTTTTCAACACGAGAAGGATGCAAAGTAAGTAGTCTTGGGTCCGGTGAAGTCTGGAGGCGTAGAAATGGTGCCCCTGAGCAGCAGTACCTGAAAGGGGCTTTCTGCTTTTCAATGAGGAGGGGCCACGGAGGTCAGCACTATTTACATATGTACCTGATCCCACCGGCTTTCCTCTATTTATCAAAGAGGAGGACCTGCAAGTGAGGGGGTAAAAGGGAGGGGAGAGACCAAAAGACCCATCAGTTACTTACCCACTTTGTTCCTGGGCCTTGAACTGGGCTTCAAGGAGGGGAATAAAAGTCTCCAGGGAATGAAGCCCCCCACCTCTATTAGCACCACCCTGACACTCTCACCCCCACCTCAGGGCCAGAAAACTGTGTGCTGGCTGATTTGCAGCAAAATGGTAACTTGAGGAACCCTGTGTGAGTGTTACATAACATACAGAACCTTCTGCAGGGAGAGGTGCTTACGCTTGATTTTTCTCCCAGTGACTCTGCGCAGGCAGAAAGGCCCAGAAAGGAGGAATGAAGACAAATTAAATAGGAAATCTATGGGGAAATGTATAGCCATTTTTGACGAAGCACGTAAGTCGACCTGCACCTCCTCTATGCCCAAGCATCCTTTAAACACCCGACCAGAGCTGTGCTTTGGCCGAAAGAGGAGTCATGCCTAATTTGGGGTTTGGAGGGGAGGGCGATCATACCCAAGGATCCTGGGATCTGGTGGCTCTGAAGCCAGTAGAAGCCCTCAAGTTCCCAGCTCTGTGTTATCCTCACTCTTGCTCTTTCTGAAGGACTCCTCCAACCCTTCCTCTGGGAGCCGAGGTGCCTCCTTCCCCCATGCACCCTGCTGTGCCCATGGCAGTCCCCAGGTGCCCGTGGCAGGTGAGCCACTCATTCACCAGCAGCAGGAGTCCCCCACTGCAGCAGTCCGAGGTCACATTCAGAAAGCCTGTTCTTCCAGAAGAGCCTCCCAAGGCAAAGGCGGTTGGAACCATGTTCCTTTGCCCCAAGCACGAAGGGGGGTTCGCAACCAACAGACAAGCATTTTGCAGGAGGGGGTGTGGAGCTGGGCAGTGGATCTGGACAGATCCCCAGCGCCAGGTCCCCTCCACAGGGGGGCCGGGTGGGGGTGTAGGGGGGAGGTTCTGGGAGGGGGAGATGCTGAAGGCGTGCAAGCTGACAAAGCTGTTAACAAAGGATTCATGCAATAGTAGTACCAAGGCTCTTTAAATTATCACACACCTTACAGGCGTGTCCCCAGCTCCCGGGACATAGAGTCCACTGATTGTTCTCCCGGGCTTCGCAGACGTGCCCCGGCTGTCAATGGTACGGGGCTGGCTGCCCAGCTCCACAGGCTGGGCCCCGGCGCTCCTGCAGGCCGCCGTGGGCATGGGTGGGTGACTGCGCCTGGGTCCACGGGGCCTGGTCGGTGGCTGCTCCGCCTGCGCAGGGTGAGGTGGTGGTCTTGTTGGGCAACATCCCTCGCCCTTGATTTTCCCCCGGGAAGGTCACAGGCTGCACTCAGCCTGGCAGTGGAGGCCCAGAAGCAGTCCCTAAGCCTCCCTGCTGGGCAAGAAGAACTGAGGGGAGAAAAGGGGAGCTCCTGGGGTTAGCAGATGTCCCAGTCACCATGGCCTTGGCAAGGAAAGCGAGCAGGACACAGTGGAAAAGACGTCCCCGGGACACGCTTTTGGGGGTGCTCACTGAGGCTAAGCTTGGGCGCTCTGGCCCTCCCACCACCCCCACTGAGGTTCCCAGAGGACCCCATTTCCTCTAGCCCCTCTATCACCATGGCTTCCAGGCCTCCTGCCGCCACCAAACCCTGGCAGTGGCCCAGCGCCCAAGCTCTGGGTAGGAATTGGTGGATAGGAGTGGAAGCCCCAGCATCTGGGGCAGGAAAAGTTGATACCAAAGCCGGAGGGTGACTGTGGGTGGTGAGGGGGAACAGCATAAAGACCCCAAACTTCACCCTAGTGCCCCCACTGGGATCCTGAGGCTTCATGCAGCTCCCACGTACCTCTGGGAGCTGAAGAGAGAGGCATTTTTTCTGGGAACTTAGAGGCCCCAAAGTGGAGCTCAGGGAGACAGGAGAAAAGGGAGAAGCCCTCAGGCTCTGAGGTCAGGAGGAGGTGAAGGAACCTATCAGGCCCAGGCGCCCCTCCGCTGGGGACAAAGGAGGGAATGAGAACAAAACTTGGGGAGAGGGGTAGACGTGGGTAGAAGCTGTGCTCAGTGACCATCCCTCTCCTTCAAGGTGTCTCCTTTCTTTCATTCAACCCAGAGGGAGCCCCTCGGGATCCCCGCAGACCTGGGGCATCCAGCTGCCTGTGCCCACCCAGCTGGGCCTCTCAGCCCCCTGAGCAGCCCATAGAGGAAGGTCTGCCCAAGCTGGCTCAAGCCCTCAGGCCAGGCCCCCAGAGCCTCTGCCCCCACAATTTGCCCCCCCCCGCCCCACCCCCTTGGCTGGCCTGGGCTGGGCGGGGGCTCCAACCTCACAAATGGCCTCTGCAGTGGGGCCTGCTAGAAAATTCCAGCCAGGCAGCCCAGCATGGCGGAGAGGACTGGAGGCAGTGAGTGACACCAGCTCCTACCCCTGGCTCCGTACAAGTGCAAATGAGGTGCATCTGGCTGCTCAGTCCACTGTATTTTATGCAACTTAATGTCTGTGTCTTGTCAACTCTTCCAGTCAGGAAGAATAGCAGAAAATTTTAACGAGAATTTGTGTGTGCGTGTGGTTTCCGACTACAATTCTGTACAGGGAGATGGGGGAGATGGGGTAAGGCTGGAGACACGGAGGCTTGCTGACACGAGCAGCATTATACAAAGTCCCCTAAAATGCAACCTTAGGCCACAAAGAAAGAAAAAAGAGGCAGGATGGGATATGGTTGCTGACAAGCGACCTTGATGAAATTAGGTGGGTTTCTGGCTGGAAAAAGTTTAAAGCTCTAACATTTCTTTCTAAGGAGCAAAATTTCTCTGTATTTACTGGGGTGCAGGGGATAGATCCTTCTCCCAGCCTACCTGACATCTTGAACAACTGCCTCCCCTCTGACCAGACTCCCCAGCCAGGTTTCCTGAGAAAGCACACCCGGTCAGACCTCAGTGATGTGAGCCTCCTGCGGGGTAAACAGATCTGAGCTTCCAAGGGCCTCTGCTAGGGGCCCCAGGCCCCCTCATGTGCTTCACATGGGCACTTGGGGAAAGAGCGCTGGTCTTTTTCTTTTTTCTTTTCTTTTTTTCTTTCTCTCTCTCTTTCTTTTTTTTTCCTAGCCCAGAGCCCTAGAACTCCTGGTAGTACAGCCAGAGAGGACCAGAGGGCCAGCTCCCCCCTCCCCTCGCCCCTCCTCATAGGAATTGTTGTCTCAGGCTTGTCTGCAGCTGACCCAAGGCCTGGGAAACAATGGGTTTTCTTAGCCCTGTTCCCAAGCCCTGCCCCTCTCCCCCCTGCCAGGCTCAGTGGTGGATGAGAGTAAGGGGAGCTTCATGCCAGCTCTGGCTCCCTTTCGTGGTGTTCTCAGGGTCAGCAGGGAATTTGTTGTTGACATATGAGGCTGTCCCTCGAAGATCTGCCTCTGGGGTCGGCTGCCCACTCAAGGAAGCTGGGGTAGTTTTACTCTCAGGACTCAGGGTCTTCTGTGGTTTGCTCACAGCCAGGGCCAGGCAGAAGAGGCATGTACCTCAGGGGAAGGAGACCACCCCAGGCCCATTTCATTTGGGTGAGATTTTTGGACCTTTCGGGTGTCCTAGACGATTCCACGCTACCCCGTTAACCATGGAGGAGTCCTTCTCGGCTGTATTCCTTGGCTGAGGTGTGAGATGCCCTCACTGCTGGGCAATTAACTCTAACAAAATAGAACGGGGAGGGGGTGATCATTGCTTCACATCAAGAGAAGGGGCCACCCAGAGCTCTGAAACCATCCAAACTTTTACGCCGCTTCGCAGAGTTTGCTTGTCCCAAGCAGGTCAGGTTTCCGACATGCAGCCTGGGCATTTCCAGACCAGACTGGTAACTACATCAGAACCAGACGTATGCCGCTGCTGCGGGCTTCCGCCCACGAGCCAAGGTGCTGGGGAGACGGCCCAAACAAGACAGACCCGAAATTCATTGCCCCAACTCACCCAGCGTCCTGACGGGTCCATATGAGGGGCTGCATTCTAGGGCAATGAGTGGAGGCGACCCGCACCAAAATGGTCTGGCTGGCCTGCCCACCTGCTTCATGGTGGCTGACCAGAGCCCCTGCAAGCCGCCCCATCCTCTCTTCTTCCTATCGAATCCTGACCACCATCGTCAGTCATAAACCCAACCACAGCAAGCTTCACACCAACAAGACTCTTCTCACCAACCTTTACTTTTCAACAGTCGCTCAGCTTTTGACAGGCTCAAACCATTTCAACCCATGAGCAAAAAAGAAGACGTAAAACCTAGGCCAAGCTCCTTATTTCTCCTTTGCTCCCTAAGTTCACCATCCTTCCCTTCTTCACTTCCCAGCCATCCCAATATCCATGACCCCATCTGAAGGTTTCAAACACTGGCTCCTTAAAATCTTAAAATCTACAGCTGTAGCATTCCCAGAGTAACTGGTCAAAGAACACGCCCTCCCCACCCCAATTCTGCACCCAAATCTTGTAACCCCCATCAGCAACCGCATATCGCATAACGAGATGCCCGCCAGAAAGGTGGACCCCATTATTCATCAGAAGTAGCAACAAACTTCACTGAAAGAAATAAATTCAGCAACGACTATGGGATACCTCCTGGAGAACTTTTTGAAAATATCCTCTCTAGCTTCTTACCTCCTTTACTGGGGTGGAGTGCTGTAAAAAAATCTTAGGTGGCAGCACTTTGAAACCCTTTGATTACCTTGAGCAGGTTTGAAGTCCTCCACTCCAATCCTGAGTAATAAAGTCACTAATAGTCGTAATTGGTATTTAATTGCTTGATCTGATTGGTGCTTTCTTCCTGACCCCATTTAGGTTTCTTGGGGGAAGTACAGGTGGTCCAGAACCAGTAAAGGGAAGCCATTTGCAGGCAACTTTTTCAAGCAGAAGGGAAAGTACTTTTGTTATATTTGCAGACATGTGTCTCACACATTTTTTCCCCTGCTTTTTGTAAACTATCTAAGAATAAACATTACAGATCTGGGTTTTAATTTCTCCAGATGGGATCATAAAGTACCTAGGAGATTATATATATATATATATATATATATATATATATATATACA